>NW_010972628.1:455016-558554 GCF_000737465.1 Haliaeetus leucocephalus
CCGCCCCCCCCCGGCCCGCCCCCGCCGACGTTCCCCCGTGGCCGAGGGCGCCCCCCGGTGGCTGCGGGCGGCCACGCCCGTGCCGGGCGGGACGGTCCGGCGCGGGGGCCGCGGGGGTAGCCCTCGGGCTGGGTCCTGCGCCGTGCGCTTGACCGGAGGTAAAACACCACAGCCCTGCGTGGCCGTGAGGACGCGTCAGGGTGCAAAGGAAATGGAGAAGTGAGCTTACTCTGTAATGAATGGCTTTTTTCCCGTGGTGTCCTTGAGGAGTGTTACTCGGTTGGTTGAAATTAAGATTTCTGATACCATTACTAAATTGCCAGTGTATCTTACAGAACAGAGAACAGCATATAAAAATACATAAACTAATAGAGAAACACATTAGCACTGACAAGCAGTGGAAGCGTAAAAAATAGGGGAATGAAATTAGAAGATTTCTTGTGTACATCTGACAACAAAAACCAATGTGTGCACGCTTTCTGTCCACCTTTAAATGGGAGGGAAAAAAGCCTCAAACAAAACCCTTAGACCACTACACAAAAATATATTCACGTAACTACTAGGTTAGATTAGTTTTAATTAATTCAAATTGCCAGGTAGGATACCTATTTGAATTATGTTTTTCAGTTTAACTTTGGAGCATTCATCTAAAGAAAACTTGAGTCTTACTAGTTAATAACTATGATATTTCTGACTGAACGTAGCTTTTGTACATTTGCTAAATTTTGTGAGGGAAGGAGGTAACTTACAAGCACACTTAAGCAATTTATGTAGCTAGCATTTTATTGGCTTCTTGTGTTGTGTGTTTTAGTCTTTTGGAAAATTGCATGTATGTTTTGGGTTTTTTTCCTTGATAAGATTACTTTTTACTTCTTAATTGATGCTGGGCTCCTGTTGAACAGGAACATAATGAAACTAAATTTAGACAACAAGCTTGTTAAAACAGTCTTAAAAGGCAGACATGTTTATATATGTCAGTGTGCTGGGAATAAAACAGCTTAGGAAAATGAAAACAAAATCTTGGGAGGAGTTGCAAATTTGTCTTTTCTCAATATGTAGTATTTATAGAACAAGTGATTTAGTATTCACTTGCACTTTGCCTTCTTTTTCCAGTCAATAAAAATTAGACTGTTTTCTCCTAAAATTTATAATAGATTTCCTAACTTTGAACGAGTAAGCTATTAAACTGAGAGAAATCACTCTCTTTTCAACTGAAAGAGGAAGAAAAGGCTTCAGCTTTTCAAAGAACACCCTAAACAATTCCGACTTCATTTGGTTAGTCAAGAACTTCCAGAGGCTTGACTGATACTAAAACTTCAAGACTAACGTATACCATTTGAAATATTCAATTACTGTTTCTTTTTTTTTTTCATTCTAGACAACTTAGGCTTTGATTTTAAGTACATTTTAAAATAGCTTTGATTGTATTTAAATTCAGTGTCTTAATTTAAAATTTATGTCTTTTTACCTGCTAGTTTGTGATGTTCAAAGACTCTTCCTTGGATCAGGCATTGCAATCAAGGTTGTGCATGCAATCTTTATTTTGGTCCATCCTGATTTTTCTTGGGCAGTGTATTACTATGGAATTTCATTGTTCTGCATTTTTCTTTATGATGAAAGGGTTCGGAATGGAAATGCTCTCTTGAGAACTCCTGAGTAATCTTATCTTTTGAAATACTGGGAAGTGAATGTCCAGTCCAAAAAGTGGGGCTGTGTGGCTATCTGAGTCTCAGTAGACCTCCAGATGGAAGAATCTTTCTGTATGCTGTGAATTAATGAGAATCTGCCTGTATGCTGCTGTCCTGGTTTCAGCTGGGATGTAGTTAACTGTCTTCCTAGTAGCTGGTACAGTGCTATGTTTTGAGTTCAGTATGTGAAGAATGTTGATAACACTGATGTTTTCAGTTGTTGCTCAGTAGTGTTTAGACTATAGTCAAGGATTTTTCGGGTTCTCATCCCCAGCCAGGGCCCCTGACCCAAACTGGCCAACAGTGTATTCCATACCATGGGACGTCCCATCTAGTTTAGGAACTGGGAAGGGGGGGGGGCAGGGATTCGCCGCTCGGGGACTGGCTGGGGGTCGGTCGGCGGGGGGGGAGCAATTGCCCTGCACATCATTTGTACATTTCAATCCTTTTATTACTACTGTTGTCATTTTATTAGTGTTATCATTATCATTATTAGTTTCTTCTTTTCTGTTCTATTAAATCGTTCTTATCTCAACCCAGGAGTTTTACTTCTTTTCCTGATTTTCTCCCCCATCCCACTGGATGGGGGGGGAGTGAGTGAGTGGCTGCGTGGTGCTTAGTTGCTCGCTGGGGTTAAACCACAACAGCTGCATATTTTACAGAAGCAAAAGGGACCTTACCTTAAGCCTTAGTATTATCCACCCTACTGATTTTGATCTTGATTAGGCCATTTGATTCCAAATTTTTAACATAGATGGATGGGTGCAACCCAGCTTGTGTTGCTTGAATAGATACTTGGCAGAAAGGTAGATTAACTTTCTGATCGATATTAACAGCAGTGATTTCAGAATCACCTGAAGCAGTTAATTCCGAGTAACTAAGAGGTAAATGAAAACTTGGACTTCTTTGTAACAGTGTTCCTTTACCACAGGTCAGGTATTGAGTTCTGCATGTCTTTAGCTGCTTAAATTGATAGTGTGTTTAAGAATGGAGAAAAGAACGTTAGTCAGAGCTACTTTTTTTGATGTGCTCTTTCCAAAAAAAAAAAGATTCTTTTCTGCTGAGAACCTTAAGAACCTTTGTGAAGAACCTTACGGGAGTTTTTGAAGATGCAAGGATTATCAGAAGGGAAGATTTGAATGAAGTTCAAATTTGTTATGAAAAGCAGGGGATTCAGAATGATTGTACGAATTCATGAGGGATCCATCACTGTTCACTAATCAACCCCATCCACATGCAACCTGCAGATCAGGGTTCCCAGAACTACTGCTTGTTGTGAGCTGATAGGCTGTGCCAAAAGAAAGAGAAATTAAGTTCTGTTGTCTGTGCTCACTTCAGACAGATTTGTTACTTACCAGCACTGGAACAAGACTGGGGTTTAGACAAGCAGTCCATCTAAGCTCAAGTATTTGTTCTTAGGTAGCAAGCTTCCAGAGTACCTTTATTAGAGTTACTAATGTCTAACAAAGGCAAAATAAAGGTAAACATCAAATTTTTGTTTAGTTTCTCCATTTGCTGCAGTTTACAAAATTAATCCATTCTATGGCTGACAGGTTTCTAATCTGTGTGTTGGATATGTATCAAAAGAGTGCCTCTGTTAACATTTAATAAACTTGTTAAGACTTGGTAGCCTATGGAAGCAAGAAAGATAGGCCAAAGAATTTCTATATTTTTAAAAGAGAAAAGGCAACAGCATGCAAAAATAGTGACTGATTTAACCATACTGGAAAGGTGCCTTACTGCTGTTCAGTAGCGCAGTGTGGGGTTTTTGCTGACATTAAAGAAGAAGCCTACTTAGCCCTGGAAACTTTTCATCTCCTTCCTAGGGCATATGGTTGTTTTTACAGCATGTATTCAGAGGGGGTTTTCTGTCTGTTAGTATTGCTGGAGAATGTAAAGCGAATTATCTGCCCTCAAAATAAAGGAAGAAATGGTATGATGAGATGAACAGACTGGAGCAGCAGGACATGGTGTTTGGTGGCATTTGCATTAACTGTTGACTCTCTGCCTTTTCAAAAAGATACAGTGAGGTATGATAGGGAAACAATTTAATGTGATTTGTTTGATTTTTTTTAATTTGGAAATTTAATTAGAAGTTGAAGGCCCTAGAAATGAGGGAGTGGTGTTACTTGAAAAGGGAGTTCTTTGTGTAGATGAAGTATGTGTCTAATTCCCTGGTAGCTGAGCTGGTAAGAGTACAATAGTTCCCTGAAAAACAGAAGAGAGCGTTCAGTTTTTCATAGCTTTTTTCCCAAATTGTGACATGTTAGATGGAATTTTTCCAGTGCAACATTTGGGAAGACTTCAGAAGAAATAGTCTGCTATCTCTGAGGTCCAGGACAGACAGAAATGCATTTGGGCTGGTTAGGAAAGTCTCTTGGAATATTTCTTCATGAGAAATTTTCTAGTTATGTAACATGCTCTTGGGATTTGAAACTTGGCAGAGGCCTGGACTCTTGTGCCAGTGTTCTGACTTACCATTCCCATGGAAATCCATTTCAATTAGAGTAAAGAAGAGCGTTTAAAAATCAAAGTAATCAAAAAAGAAATCAGGATTCAGAAATGCTGGAAATTGAAAGCAACAAACGTGGTGTTTTCTGCATATCTGGTTGCTGGCTGATTTACTTGTAGTTTTAACTACAGGTTACAACTGTAATAACTGTGTCCTGTATTTGCACTGGAGCTAAAATTAGGAACTTCGTATACCTGACGATGTCCTTTCTCCTCAGAACAGACAGTGTGGAAGAAGAAGGTTTTGGAAATGAGCATAGTGTGGACAAGAGCAAGTGGCATGTAGATGGTGACAGGGGCTGGGAGCTGTGGAGATGCCTAGCCAAAGGTAATTAGAGGGAGCAGTTGGGAAAGGAATACCAAGATGGGACGAACTATGTGGTAGTGCATCTTAGTTTTAAAAGACAGAGAAGAAAAAAAGAGTCAGAAAAAATTGCAGCATGTCCCCATGGGAGGCACAACAAATTAGCATAGAATTCCTGTGCTGTAAAGCTTGGTGTAATTTGCTTACTGGATGATACTCCAAAAAAGCAGAACCTGGTTTTCCAGAGAAACATTCAGATGTGGAGATGTCAAATTTGCCTCTTGTTTTCTCAGAATCTTTGCCTCATTGATTACAATGATACTGCTGCTTGCGATAAAGTAAGTTGAGGTTCCTTGGAAAGTTTCTTTCTTTGTGAAAACCCTATCAGATTGAGACATGATGTATCTAGAAGGGGAGGAAAACTGTGATATTGTGGAATTGAAATCTCTATTATTACTATGTATTTTCTATTATTACTTTATAATGTCTATATTACTGAATATTTCCTTTAATTTTTAAAAAAGTTGGTGTGGTGTCTCTGGCTGCTAATGGCCTTACTCTGCACATATAAGAAAAAGGGACATAAATAAAACACTGAATGTTAACATGGTTCCTTCTTGGAAAAAAGACTGGGACAAATGCTTACTAATTGGAGTGAGACCAAGAAGGACAGGAAGAGAGAAAGTTATTTCTTCGACCATCAAATATATATTAACTTCTTCATTTTGTTTGGGCAAGTCACTCCTACTGGTTATTAATGTAAGTTGCAATAGTAAGCACTTAATCAGCTTCAGGGAGATGGGGGTTGTGGAAAGCTCTGTCACATCCCAATTTCTCAGGACAACGACTCAGGTTCACCGATTCCCAGGTCAGGATTGAGGTGAAACAGCACCAGGGATCCTTTAACTCACCAAATGCAACTTTTATTCACTTGCAAGAAGAATTGGCATGAAATTACGTCAGTAAACTGTGTAACATGGGCTAACCATATGTCACCAAACATATACTACAAGCCTTGCTTATTTGGGGATCACTTCAGGGAAGAGAATAAGGAGAGCCCTCCCCTTGAGTCACGAGGTTCAGAGTGGACACCCTTGCTTTCTAGACTTCTCCTCAGAGAGGAGCCTAGGGACAGCTGGATCCTCTCCTAGTCCCAGACTTGGTCAGCGGGAGAGAGAGAGAGAGAAGACAAAGATTTCACCAGTCCTGGGTCCAGCGTTGGTCCAGCCAGTTGAGGGGTCCAGTTCCAGAAGGGTGTGTCTCCCTGGGGCCCTTTTATAATCTCCTTGCCCCTCCTTCGGGCGGGCACTCAAACTCATTAGACTTATTAGGTGTCGTGCACAGTCTGTGCATCTAGAATCTTCTTGACTTTGGTGCATGCACAGTTTGTGCTTTCAGGACCTTCGGGAAACAGGTCGGTGAGCTTGGGGAGTAACTTCTCCCTCCCTGCAGACATGACCATTGTTTGACCTTTCTTCTTGGTGCATGCATCATGAAGATGATTTCTGTATCAGCTCTTCACACGGCTGCTCAAGATGGGGAAGTTTGGCTTTCGAAAAGTGCAGTCTCACTTCCATGGGGCCCTCTCTCCCAGCTGCATCTTCCTGTCATTTGTGCAGCCTCAATGTTTCCAGAGAAACCGTCGTCTTTACCAAAATTCTGTAAGGAATGTTTGAGACATTAACTGTGCTTCCGTCAGGCTGTCACAAGCTCATATGCAGTAACAAAGTACTACTTTGGCTTCTCTGGCTTCTCTCCGAGACCAATTTTAATTGTATTAGGTTTTCCCATTTTAGTAGGTGAGCTGTCTTTAGAGAGAGGTTGGGCTTTCCCTTGAAATAATTTCCTAGAGATGGCTTGATCATATGCCTTTAACCATGCTTTTGGAATTGATCCTGTTTCAAACAGGTATTTGCAAGGTCAGTTCCTAAGTAGGCAGTGCCTCATGGTTACCTTTTGCTTTATGGCTAGATTGAACATGCAGTGAAAATTTAAAAAAAAAAAAAAGAGGTATATTTAAAATTTTGGTTCCAGGATTTCGCTGACATTGTTTCATGATAAAAGTAGGAAACTGGAAAAAGTTGGTCATAAATGCATGCTCTGGATTGCTGTTTCCTGTCTGTGTTAAAGGCTGCATGAGTCAGACAGCACTCTGACATTTTTACCACTGAAGCTTTCTCTTCTCCAGGCTAGACTGTGTGGAAGCTTTAAGGCTTTTTTTTTTTTTTTTAATTCCCTTAATAAAAAATTCTTTGTATAAATTTATGCTGGGTTTGGTGGGTGATGCCAGAAAGAAACAAGAGGGAAGCAACAAGCTAAGGTTTAGAGTTTAATGTTTAAAGTTGTGCTTCTGTGTTTGTTTTTTGTTGCAATGATGACAACAAGTTTATGTTGTAATGGTGACAACAAATTTAAGCCAAAGAAAGCACTTTATTCATTGCATCCAAAAAGAAGTTGCCAGACAGTTTGTATAAGCAGTCTTTGATTTTTCAGAGTCTTAATGAGATTCTCAAGAGAAGACGAATTTCAAGAAAATCAGTTTAATAGTCTAGTTACAAATAGAGAAGAACAAATGGCTTGAAATTTCAGATAGCTTTTGAAAAATAACTTTCAGGAGACTCAGAAACTCAAGACAGCTGAATCTTCAAAACAATTAATATAAAGTCCTGCAAGGATGGGAATAGAGCAGTATGAAGGGTATCCATGTGCCCCTATTTGCTCATACCTGGCTTTTAATGCAGTTGTGTTGGTTGCTTCAGCTCCCACACAGCTGATAATAAAAACTGAATTCCATGACAAGATTAATTTATTTTTTTTAATGCTTTGTGGCTTGCCAGTTTTATTTTTGTGTTCTAGGATTGATTTACTTTCAGTAAAAGTCAGCCTTGAGTTATTGAAATACTTGTTTTCTTTCCTTTTATACCTATTTAAATATGCTTTTAAGTAACTATGTTTGGATATCTTTTGGGCTTATGGTACTGCTGTTAGCTTCCTTTTGTAAATTAACAAGAACAGGAAGAAAATTTCCTTCTTTTTGGTGGATACTGAACTTCCTGAAGGAGAGGCTTTATCTGAAAAGGCACTGCTGTGTTTTGACTCCTGGATAGTATTTTCTGTGGTGGCTCTCACCCCAGTATATAGCTGTATAAATGAATGTTACGCTTCACTCTGGATCGGCATCAAAAGTGCATACACAGGGTGAGAGCATTCTCTACTGCTCTTGTGCAGGAGGACACCTGATGAAATAGCCACCAGGGAGCAGCAGGGGGATTGTGTAACTAACTGCCAAGCAAAGCTGCCACAGGGGCCAGACACCATAAACTGGAGATGCTGTCAGAGTGTGTTGGCAATAGTGTCAGTCTTTTACAGATTTTTAATCCAGAAAATGAGGTTCTTTTTCGTTTGTTAATGAATTATGAATTCCTTTTGATACCTATCAGAGATAATTGTAGTGTAGGAGCTGTGAATCTTAATGTGTAGCAGAGGAGAATAGAATGGAAAATAAAACACTGCTTGTCTTTAATCTCTGTGTCTCAAAGCATCAACCTTTGTCTCTCAAGTATCACTTTCTGTGTAGTTAAGTCTTCTAAGACTCCTGTAATACAGCAGCTAAGAGGAAGTATGTTTTTGTGCTGTAGCAGCAGAGGTAGAAGCTACAATTTAGGCTGATACCAATTCTTCAGAAAATAATCTCAGAATGACTTTGTTATGAGAGAAGATCTAAGGACAATACTGCTCAGACAGGAGGAACTGATTCTTGTGTTGTACATTTGGTTCAAGCACCTGACTGCCAAGTCCAGTGAGAGTAACCTTTTCTGAATCTGTAGACCTTGTCCCCAGCAGCATGGAAATGATCTGCAGAACATATGTATAGATAGATCGCCCCTTAAGAAACATGAGCTGATTGTGGGAATAAGGAGGTTTTTGGAAAATTGTTCCTATCCCCACACAAAGGTTGGCATATGTGTTAGGTGGTATTTCTATATGTCCAGGGAGTAGTTGAGGTGGTTTAGATTCATGTATCTTTTATCAGTAATCCCACAGGCACTTTTATTTCTTTGCTTTCTTTTGCAAATACCCTTTTAAAAAGGGTAAAAAGGAGGACCCTGGGAATTACCGACCAGTCAGCCTCACCTCCCTGCCTGGTAAGATCATGGAACAGATCCTCCTGGAAGCTATGAATAATCATATGGAAGACAGTGAGGTGATTAGAGACAGCCAACACTGCTTCACCAAGGGCAAGTCATGCCTTACTCATCTAGTGGCCTTCTACAATGGAGTGACTGCATCAGTGGACAAGGGAAGAGGTACAGATGTCATCTATCTGGACTTCTCTCAAGCCTTTGGCATGGTCCCACGCAACATTCTTGCCTCTAAATTGGAGAGATTTGATGGGTGGCCTCTGGCCCAACATCCATGTGGAAACCAGTAACAAAGTGGTGTCCCTCAAGGATCCATACTGGGACCAATACTATTTAATACCTTCATCATTGACATAGTAGGATTGAGTGGAACCTCAGCAAGTTTGTGGATAACACCAAGTTGAGTGGTGCAGTTGATAGGCTTGATGGAAGGGATGCCAAGGGATGCCAACGAGACAGACCTTGACAGGCTTGAGTGGGCCAATGTGAATGCCTTAAAGTTCAACAGGAACAAGCAGAAGGTCCTGCATCTGGGTTGGAGCAATCCCCAATATCAGACTGGGGGTTGAATGGATTGAAAGCAGCCCTGCAGAGAAGGACTTGGGGGATAGTGGTGGATGAAAAATTGGATGAGCCAGCAGTGTGTGCTTGCAGCCCAGGAAGCCAATCCTATCCGGGGCTGCATAAAAAGAAGTGTGGCCAGCAGGTCGAGGGAGGTGATTCTCCCCTTCTACTCTGCTCTCATGAGACCTGACCTGTAGTACTGCATCCAGCTCTGGGGTCCCAGTACAAGAGACGCATGGACCTGTTAGTGGGTCCAGAGGAGGGCCACAAAAATGATCAGAGGGCTGAAAGACCTCTCCTGTGAAGAAAGGCTGAGTGTGTTGGTGTTGTTAAGCCTAGAGAAGAGAAGGCTCTGGAGTGATCTTATTGCAGCCTTTCAATACTTAAAAGGGCGCTTGTAGGAAAGATGGGGGAGAGACTTTTTACTAAGGCCTGTAGTGATAGGACAAGGGACAATGGTTTTAAACTGAAAGAGGGTAGATTTAGGAATATAAGGAAGAGAGTTTTTACTATGAGGATGGAGAAACACTGGAACAGGTTGCCCTTTTTTGGGTATTGTGGAGAATTGTGGGTGTCTGTAAAAGGAACTAGGCCTTAAGCCTCATTGTTTTAAGACTATTTGCTTTGTTGCATAAGACTATTTATATTAGACATATAAGTAATGATTAGAAATTGGTTTAGGGAAGATTAATAGAATGCAGATACATATAAAACAATATCTATGAGTTGCTTAATTGTTTATAAGACTCTCGCTTCATGGCTGGCTTAGAATCCAGTCAAGCTGAATCAACAGAGAAAGGATCATACATTTTAGACCTAAGACATGAGAGTAAGTGATTAACTTTAGAATAAGATAAATTAATAACATAACCTGAGTAGTTTTCTTGGAGACCCATAGTTACCTCTGAAGTGTAAGAAGATAAGTGATGAAGGTGACCGGACTTTCTGCCCCTGACCACCAATCCCAGAAGAACTAAGACATGAGAACGGAGAATGGATGAGATAATATGATGGATGATATCGATATGAGAACAGAGAATCAACTGGAAAATTACAGAGACTTTGGATTAGGACAATGGGTGGCAGAAGTGTATAAAAGATTTGAAAATTTTTGGAGGGTTGCCATTCACTGCGGTGGTGGCCCAACTCTGAGTTGTGAATAAAGCAAACCTAGAGAAACCCATGTGCATAAATTCTTTAACAGTGTCCTGTCATTGGAAGTGTTCAAGGTCAGGTTGGATGGTGCTTTGAGCAACCTGATCTAATGAAAGCTGTTGCAGCCCATGGCAGGGAGGGTGGACTAGATGATCTTTAAAGGTCCTTTCAAATCCAAACCATTTTATGTTCTTTGAAATTAGCTTGTGCCCTATTGAATGTAAACCACAGTGAATTTCCCTGGGGACTACTTGAGCAGTCATCTGATGCAGGGCTTGCGGTTGCAAAATTCTTAAATGGTCTCCTAGTCTCGATTTACTTGCATGTTTGACACTTGAATGAGATAGCAAGAAACAGTGTGATTTTTATGAACTCAGTTCATCAGAGACAGGAGGATACAAAGATAACAGAGAAGGAATGGTCTAACTCTATCCTGTAATCAAACTTATCTTTGAACAGCTTCTATTTATAAACAGTGTATACTAAATACTTATGATAGAAGTTTTACACTAGAGTGGCAAAGCAAATGGGAATGATGTTATAAACAGTGTCATATTGTATCCAAATTGAAGAAGTGGCTTTTAGATTTATATTTTGAAGTAGGCCTTGATTGAAAACTAAAATGCCATTTGTGGGGGGATAGTAGAAACCTGGTAACAGATGCATAATTCTAGCAGCATTTTTTCTTTTAGAATAGCCTTATAATAACAGATTAGAACTTCCTCTATGGTATCACTTTAGGAAAATCACTTCTTAGTCTCAGATCATAGAAGTTGTCCTCAGAATAGAAAGTGACTTCCTACTTTTGGCCCTATAGTTAAATAGCTTATTTGACATAAATAGTGCTTTTACCTTACTGCTTTACATAGTTGGTTTTTGCCTGTGTCATATTATTGCAAACCAGACATAACAACCTGCTAACAGATTTTGTTGACACTTTGCTGTGTAGTCTCATCAGTTACACTCCATCTCCTGACATTTTGAGTACTAAGAGTTCTGGTAAAATAGTGATAATGTGTTTATGCGTGTAAAGTACTTCTGCATTAACCTAATTTCCTGAAGGTATTATTGCTGCTGTAAAATTTTTCCCTGGGTGACTTCTTGCTGAACTGCTACTTGAATAAGCAGTAAAAAACTGATCCCCAGAGCAAAGCATACAGCTGTCAATAAGCTTAGGGGAAACGTTCCTTGCTTTTGTATGTGCACTGTAAAGATATGAAAATAACAAATTTTAAAATACTAGTTTTGCACTTGCATGAAATCCAAAATACAATCTGAGTAATGTTTGAGATGAAAAAAGGTAACAGTAAGGACTTACTTCTGATGTGTTTCAATATTTTTTTAAATAACAAAGTTGAATGTTGAAGAATGTTCCAAAAGTCTGTTTCTCATGTACAATAATTTCATTTTTGTAGGGAGTTTTACAGTGCATAGAGACAGAGTTTATAAAAGTAGACATGAATTCCCTAACACCTTTGATGTCAAGAATTCTTTAAATGTTGGCAGAGATGTTCATTTTATTTGAAGCCTGACTGAATGACAGTTATTTGCCCTAGGCATGCTGGTTATATATATGGTTTATGCATATAAATCTTGTGTGGAAATTATTTTAATAATTTGGCAATAAAACTTTATATGCTCATTGAAAGCCTTTGCTTATCCAGTAATGCTGCATTGTTAGTTGAGGAAAAATTTTCTGATGTTGTACTTGATATCTGACTTTAGCTGCAAATCTAGGGTACATGGGCAAGCATGTTGCTGATGGGTTGGGTCCCTGAGACACTTTAGTGTGGAAGTGACTCAGATTTCCACACAGACGTGTGCTTACCTTAAAAATATGCAAATCCTTTCAGAATTTGGACCATGCAGCGTGAAGCTGGATGGCTACCAAAGCAGTGGCCTCTCCCTGTGTGAGACTGCTACAAAGGGGGTGAAACAGTGTGGTCAAGCCTGTGGGTTACCAGTCCATCTGAAGCATAGCTGTTCCCACTCTTCACTAGAAAAGATGGAGCTGCTAAAGTTAATGCAGAAGGAGGAGGGCAACAGCTAGGCCACAGTGGTTTCCTCTATGAGGTGATGGGGCCATTATTATAAGTTTGTTTGCAAGCACAGGAAAAGAGTGTGTAGCTGGGGTTATATTCCAACCACTACTGTGAGGGCCATTTTGTGGACAGTTCCTGGAGTAAGCAGTCCAGTTTGTATTTGTAAATTTAAATCATTACATTTAAATCAGATGTTCTTTGTTTGAAGTATTGAAGTATTTATGCAGACTTGTAGAGAGAGACACAGCAGAAACCTCAGGTAAAAAGTTCCTTCTTCAGTACTGATTTATAGATGAGCTTTGTTTATGAAGCTTAGAGGCCTGCCTCAGTATTCAGGCCTTTTGCTGTGTTAAAGTAACTTTCTTTGTTCCTATTTTAAGTTCTGCCATTGTTAAAAATATATCAGACATTAAGTTTTTAAAATACCAAGTCTTTCCTTTAGGTTTCTTTCCTGTTCTCCTAAAACATCTGAGAGGTGTCATTCAGTCAGGAGTGTGACTGGAAGGTCTACCTAACTTACATGAAATAAACATGGGCCCAGATTTCATTGTGAGTTTACAGTTGTATCATTTTCATCCCATTTCCTGCTGACTATTAAGCATGCAGTGTGTTTTCCTGATAGCTGAAGGAAAAGCTGAGGGAGCTTTTCTTGCAGACTCTTACCATGTTTTCCGATGCTTAGAAAAGAAAAGTTTTCACTGGGTATGTGGAATTGAGGACAGCATCCCTCAGCTGGGCATTATGGTGAGGAGAAGGGGCTGGCAGGTTTACCAGTGAGGCTGATGAGACAGCGGGTGGACAGGGGAGACCACAAGTCAGAAAATACCAGCAGACCTATGCTGTCTGCAGTTGAACAAGAGCATGGATTTCTTGGCAGGCAGAGGAAGCACGAGGAAGGGGAGAAGAGAAGTTTAGGAGGCATTTTACTTTTTTTCTTGTCTAGTGACTTTAGGCTGCTTCCTGGCTAGGATGTCATCCAGAGCCTCTTAGATATGTGTACTATATGCTCAGGAGTTGCTTAAAAGTTAACAATGGTGTGCCATATCACAGAAATGAAAAATATTAGCTCTTCCCAGTATGTAATAAATTCTTGCCACAACAGAAGTTAAAATGAATGCAAACCTCTGGGAAACCTGGGGAATTTCAATTTTTTTTAATTTATAAAAAGAAGAGTGGAGGAAAAGAAGGAAGAATGGCAATTCTAACATGCATTATAAGCAGCTTGCACAGCTGCAACCCCCAGGCAAGATACAACATATTTCTTCTTCATGGTCAGAGTTGTATGCATAGGAAGAAAAAAAAATTGCTAAGTGCTATAATACAGTTAATTTGTAGCCATCTCATACCTGACCAGCCCAAGTAGCTGTATCATTTCTTGAACTCACCTCTTAACTTTTTCATTGTAATAGCAAAATACTCTGTTTACCTGTTAAGTAACTTCTTCACTGCAGTTTGAAAGACTCTTGAATTAGAAGGAACATCTAAAATCTAAATAGTGTGTCGCAAACAGAGGAGTATTGTTGACTAGCAGATGATGGACATCTGCAGGAGTGGTTTGCATTACTTTCTTTTGGAAGTTTAGGCTCCTGGAACACCTCTTGATTCTTTTCCTTGCATCTTTTCAAGTAGACTGGCCATCCATGGTTGTATCTCACCAGAATATATATACTCTACTGAACTCACAGGCTTTTTAAAGGGACTGGTTGATTAACAGTCTAAACTCCCTCCAGTTCAGACTTTGTTTCCATGCATTTGCTACTTTGCAAACTCTAGCCTGCAAATCTAATACTTACCCCAGAACTCTTCTGATTATGTGTCCTGGTTTAATCCCAGCCAGCAACTAAGTGCCAGGCAGCTGCTCACTCACTTCCCTCCCTCCCCCCCGCAGTGGGATGGGGGAGAAAATCTGGAAAAGAAGTAAAACTCATGGGTTGAGATAAGAACAGTTTAATAGAATATAAAAAGAATAAACTAATAATGATAATGATAACACTAATAAAATGACAACAGCAATAATAAAAGGACTGGAATGTACAAATGATGCACAGTGCAATTGCTCACCACCCGCCCAATCAACGCCCAGTTAGTCCCCGAGTGCCGATCCCCCGCCCCCACGCCCCCCAGTTCCTATACTAGATGTGACATCACATGGTATGGAATACCCCATTGGCCACTTTGGGTCAGCTGCCCTGGCTGTGTCCCCTCCCAACTTCTTGTGCCCCTCCAGCTTTCTCGCTGGCTGGGCATGAGAAGCTGAAAAATCCTTGACTTTAGACTAAACATTACTGACCAACGACTGAAAACATCAGTGTTATCAACATTCTTCTTGTACTGAACTCAAAACATAGCACTGTACCAGCTACTAGGAAGACAATTAACTCTATCCCAGCTGAAACCAGGACATTATGCAAGTTAGTGAGGCTCAACAGCACCACTCTAAAGTAAGTTTAGTAGTACAGGTGGCATACACAGATGTTTTCCTAGTCAGACTGGTGCTGGGGAGGGGAGGCAATGAGTGTACTAATCAGTATCATTCATTTAAGCGATGAGATACTTCCAGTAGCTCTGAAATGACTGAATTAAAAGGATTGAACTACCACCTCTTTTTTCCCTTGGACTAGCATTGTGTAAGTTTGGACTGTTTAATATTGGCAGGCATGAAGCAGGCCATTCAAACCTGATGTTGATTCTCATTTTATTACAATGGACAAATTAGGCAGAAACCATGAAATTCTGAAGATTCTTTTTGCTGTTCAGTTTAATACATGGGTTTAGAAGGAAAACAATCCCTTTCCTGTCATAGCTGGAGAGTGCAGCACTCTTTCTTTCTTGCTTATTACAAGAACTGATGTTCTTCCCGGAGTTTAAGACATAATGTTAAGCAAGGTATCTCACTTAGACTTCAGAAAGCAAGTGTGTCGTGGTTTAAGCCCAGCCGGCAACGAAGCACCATGAGGCTGCTCGCTCACTCCT
Organism: Haliaeetus leucocephalus; assembly: GCF_000737465.1. Lineage (NCBI taxonomy): Eukaryota > Metazoa > Chordata > Aves > Accipitriformes > Accipitridae > Haliaeetus > Haliaeetus leucocephalus. Next base: position 470,396 of record NW_010972628.1, read on the forward strand.
CCCACAACCCCAGTGGGATGAGGAGGAGAAGATATTAACAAAAAGCTCATGGGTGGAGGCAAGGACAGGGAGGGATCACTCACCGATTATGTTCACAGGCAAAAACCAGACTCAACTTGGGGAGAAACCAAAATCAATTTAATTTGTTACCATTCAAATCAAAACAGGATAACAAGAAGTAAAACCAAATCTTAGAACACTTTCCCCCCACCCCTCCCTCCTCCGAGGCTCAACTCCACTCCTGGTTCTCTCTACCTCCTCCCCCCCAGCGGCACTGGGGAACAGGGGGTGGGGGTTGGTGTCAGCTCATCACAGGTTGCCTCTGCTGCTCCTTCCTCCTCAGGGGGAGGAGGACTCCTCAGCCATCCTCTCCTCCACCGTGGGGTCCCTCCCACGGGAGACAGTCCTTCACGAACTTCTTCATATAGAACTGCAGCCCATGAGAAGGACTCACGGGAAGGACTCACGTTGGAGAAGTTCATGAAGGACTGTCTCCTGTGGGAGGGACCTCCACGGTGGAGCATGGGATGGCTGAGGAGTCCTCCTCCCCCTGAGGATGAAGGAGCTGCAGAGACAAGGTGTGATGAACTGACCCCAACCCCCATTCCCCGTCCCGCTGCATGGCCACGGGGAGGAGGTGGAGAGAGAACCGGGAGTGGGGTTGAGGTGGGAAGGAGGGAGAGGTGGGGGGAAGGTGTTCTAAGGTTTGGTTTTACTTCCTAATATCCTTGTTTTGCTTTGATTTGTGGTAAATTAAATTGATTTAGTTTCTTCCCCAAGTTGAGCCTGTCTTTTGCCTGTGACCATAAGTGGTGAGTGATCCCTCCCTGTCCTTATCTCAACCCATGAGCCTTTCTTTATGTTTTCTCCTCACTGTGGCCGGGGAGGGAGGAGTGAGTGAGCAGCTTCATGGTGCTTTGTTACCGGCTGGGCTGAAATCATGACAATATGTTATCCCAGAGGCGATAGCAGCATCGCTGATGGGCTCAGCCTTGGCCAGAGGCGGGTCTGACCTGGAGCTGGGGAAACTTCTAGCAGCTTCTCACAGGATCCACCCCTGTGGCCACTCCTCCACTACCAAAACCCCACCATACAACCCCAAAACAGAGTGAAAAATAATTTAACTGCATTTAAAGTGGTAAAAGACAAATTCAAGTTTGTCCTTGAGTCTTTGAGACTTTGTGTATCTCTGTACTACATATAGATAACATGTGTACACATGCCCACACATATATACACAAGCACATATGTGTGCATCACTTGAAGGGCATTACTCTGTACCCTGTCCTGATACTATTAATGCTGAAGGGGTGGCTGATCTGATGTTTCATGGATGCCTATGGTCTTTTAGATGTGTCTCAGCATAAATTGAGGCTACAGTTTTGTCACCTAGGTATTAGAAGCTGTGAGTCTGAGTGAACAAGCTGACTGTTACAAAGTGCCCTGTTACTTGCACAGCAGGGAGACTACTTTGGATCCCAGGAGAGAGAGTTCAGGCTAGGATGTTGCTTGAGGAGATGATGGGCCTTAGACCTCATAGTTGCACCTCCTGAACACTGCAGCAAGGAAATGCATTTGGGAACATGCTGTGGGCAGTGGCCCACATGCCACATTCTATTTCTTACATAGGAGTCTTACTGGCATTTTTCCCCACTCAGTCAGCTTTGTAGCAGAGGTAATGCTTCAGTCAGAATTAAAGCCTTGCTTGTAATAGCCCTAGGATCTGCTAGCCCTAAGGTGCAATTAGTCTTGAGCTGGTCTGAAATTCAGTGTAAATTTGGGGATATGAAGGTAGTAACTGAGTTTTTACCTACTGCCTGCAGTCAGGGCAATGTAAATTGGTTTGTAGTTCCTTGCAGTCCTCCAGCATTGTTTCCCTGTTAAACCACAGCTGAAAACCGTTTGGTGATGCAGATTCTGACTGTTGATCTTCCTTGCAGGTGGGTGAAAGATGATTAACCTTTCTTCAGGTCTGTCTCGGTGTAATCTCTTTCTCAGAAAGAAAATGCTTTAAGAACATGATAATTATTGAAAACTGCCCAGTTTGGAGGGGGGGGAGGCTGTTAAATAAAATTTAAAAAGTCAGGCAAACTAGGATTTCCTGTCTGTATAACTCAATATTATAGATTGCACTGTTGTGGCACAGAGCCTTTAGCTGGTAATCCTCTGTCTCAGTGTCCCCAGATCTGTTACCTCTGCTGGCCCCATTCAAGGGACTGTATTATCAGTGCTGTCTTTCAAAGAAACCCTTTTCCAAGGCTGCTTTTGGTGAGCTTGTTGGTGAGATTAGCCACCTCGTTGGTGTGAAGCAGCCACGATGTCTGTAAAATCTTTACTTTTGACAGTTAAGGGATTGTGTCTTCTATCTTGCTATTGTACTGTAGGGTATTAGTAAGTAGTTGACCAGAAATGAAACAGATATGGTATGAAGATCATGAAAGACGCTGGGTTTAATTTTTTTTTTTTTTAAGAAAGCCTTGCTGTACCCTGTGCTAACTGCATTTGCTTGTCTGCAGCTCTGTTTATAGAACAGTTGAGTATGATTGAAACATGTAGATAAAACCCAAGCTAATTTTTTTCTTGGTAATGTAGATATGTTAGAATTGAAGCTATGGCAACATGAAATCTAATGGGATGCCCAGGTGTCCTGTGTTGTACTTACTAACTTAAAGCTGTACTATTGCAGCTGTGTTGCTGCTGCTGGTATCCCTTATAGCTAGAACAAAGCCAATTTATCATTGTGATTGTCTATGTGATCACTGTTCTTGTAAAGCCTATAATGTAGCCTGTAACACAAGGTCCACATTTATGAGTTTAATTTAGTAGAGAACAAGTTTTAGGTGATGTTGAGGTTAGACGTAGGCACTGCACCATCTCTGGAAATTTCTTTCATTATCCAAATGCATAGATGCCCAAAACAAGTTTATATGTATTTGCTGTAATTTGACAGAACTGAACTATTTTCATTATTTGCTGCCTGTCTTTTTTATCTTAGACTAATCCAAGAGGTCATATTTTACTTCAGTTCTGCCTCTGGGGTAACACTGTGTTAAGGATAAGGCTCGACATCTTTCTGCCCATTACCCCATAACATTTTTAGCTTGCCTTTCAGCTTGAATTGATTCCAAACTTCAAGGAAGCATATGGGTGTTCCTAGTGAAAACACTTGTGTTTTGTACCAGTCTAAATCAAATGGGAAGGGAACTTTGCATGTTTTGAACAGTTTAAAACTGACCCTCTTTTCCCTTTTCACCCTGAAACTTCAACTATATAGTGATTTCTTCTTTGTTCTCCCTTCCTACAAAAATACACACTATGAGCATGCTGTGCTGCTGTTCAAGGTAGAGTCAATGACCCCTATGGCAAAATAACTTCCTTTTTCTGAAGTGGTAAGTCAAAAAGAAGCTAATTTTATGAAGTTCTGTGTTTGGGGCCAAATTTTTTTTGTTGTTGTTAGATACAAGAATAATTGTCCAAAAATCAGCTTGTGCGTTTGTGGGGTTTTTTAAATTGACAGTTTTGTCTGAAGAGGCCAGCTAACTCACTAAGAACTCAGGAATTCAGTCTTTACATCAGCATTGACAAAAGTTTCACCAAGGAACCTAACTGGCATTCCTTATGTAATTTTATGACATAAGTCTTGATTATGCCTTGGACTGTATACTGATCAATTTACAGAGGGGAAGTCCAAAATTATCAGTTGGAGGTTAAGTGATTTTTTTAATTATTTTTTTTTCTCCCCTCAATGAAAAGAACTAAATCAATTTTCATGTTTGCCTAAGAACTATAAAAAGAACTAAATCAGTTTCATGTTTTTATGTGTCTTGTTGATTGTGTTACAATCAGAAAAGGCCCTCAAGCTGTCTGTTGTTGATTTTTGTTTTCCAGTATTCAGTTTACTGCTTCTTTCTCTTCTCAGTACGTTATTTCTTAAACTTTGTTGGTGGCTTTAAGGTAACTCTGGCTTGTCAGAAGTGCAGAGTAGTGCAGAAGTGCAGGTGAATTCTCAGAAGCCAGAGTTCTGCTGCATCATGATCTCCAGCAACATTTTAAACAAACAAAAAAAGTCTAAACAACAACAGCCTATGGCTGGCTGCCTGCTTAAACAATTATCTTCTTTGATCAGTTCTGTCCAGGTCCAAAACAACACATGGACTGCAAAGCTTTATGACAAACTTTCCCTGGGGAATTTACTGTAAATGTTACAGAATAGGACTACTAACATTTCAAAATTATAACAGAAGGACCACAAGAAACTTGTGGAGAAAAGTTCAACGTAGATCTTCTGTAAGGAAAATCATGAGATGGTGTAGCTTTACAAATCAGAGTGGTCTTTTCTCCTCGCTTCTGAAGAATTGTTTTGCTCAATATTTGCAGGAAGTAGTCATCTTAGGGAAGCATAAATTCAACAACAGCAGTTACCCCACTCCTGTACTTTCTGAGCAAGGAAACAGCACATTAAATAAAACTTTACAGTGTGAGTAAGAGTTCTGTAAATCTGTTTGAGAATCTGTATGGATAGAGTCAAACATTAGTTTTGTCTTCCTCCTTGGCCAGAAGTCTCAGGACTGGGGTAAGCCTTTGTAGAGATGTGCTTTTTTTCCTAGACATAAAGAAAACTGTGGAAGGACCTTAAGCAGGCAAAAATTCCACTGTAAACAAGAAGGGGTATTGTTAAAACTTTTCTGCTTTGACCTTGGATTTTTCCACTCTCTTATTCTTAACATAGCACTGGAAAGTGCTGTTTTGTGGCTACCCAGGGTGCTGAAATTTTCTGTAGTAAAGGATATGGGACAGGGCTCCACTGCCTAAACATGAAGTGTGTAGCTTTTCCTTATTTATATGTGTGTGTATGTACTTCACTGCATATGTTTGGTTTAGACTGATGAACTAGTTCTAATTTTATTCTGTTAAATGTTTAGAAAAAATATATATGTGAAGACATTGTTGGTAGACTGTGCAAAATGTGCCTCTGATGCTTGTTTCATTACCAGAATTGCATGCATGACTTGTCAGACATAGCTGTTTGGCAACTAAATCTCTCTTCTGTGTGGGGAAAAAAAGAATGTTTGCTAAATTTGTCTTTATTTTTAGCTTTCACTGGAATTGGGTTATCATTTTAATGTTTTTTTTCTTTCTCTCCCCCCCCCCCCCTTTGTAGGTAGCATTGGTACATCCTTTCAATGCCACTCAATCCATCAAGATCATATTTGTAATGATGACGGTGACAAGGTGAGGCTTACATAAATGTTTCCTTCACAAGATGCATATGCATTGGGGTTTTTTATGTATTGCTTTTACTATACAATCAGGTATAGCAGCCAGTTTTCAGGGTTACTGTTTGAACTGTCTCTAGCATATTAAGAAAAATATTTTACTCAAGACAATCCTTTAGCCAGTTAAGGAGAAATTTGTCTTTAGTACTGTGCTTTTCTTTTTGCTTGTATTCCTTTGGTATTCTAAACATTTGTGAATTGCCATATTGACACCCTCAGTTAACAGAGAAAGCAATGGTTTTGCTACCTTTTAGGTAAGGTAGGATGTCTTCTTGCTTCTGACTTTAGAGGTTAGAGCCTAGCTAAGTGTTCAAAGGCTTTTTGCAGTAGCTGTATTTTCCTGTTTTGGAGCAGGGAACTTAAGATTTTATAGATAGGAAGCTTCTGTTCAGTGCTGCAGCCTTAAAATACCAACCTGTCTAGTAGTGTGCAAGCATTTTCCTAACCTTTTTTTGACACATGCTCAGATTGGCTTGCTTTGAGGCAGTAGAGTGCTGGCTGTTAAATGTTCAACGATATTTGGATCAGTACTGGAAGTGTGGCATACAAAGGGAAAAGTTTTGACATTGAACTGCTTGTGAGACTTGCTTTCATGTTCTTGTTATTGTTTATGGTTTTACCTTAAGCCTCACTGTCTGTAAATAATGCAAATTGATTAACATTAGTTCAACATGTAACATGTATCACATTGTTTGCAAGTATGCCACTTTATAGTAAACTAACTTTTTGGCTTGACGTGCCTGGAAAAGGGCATGTATTTGTCAAATTTTAAATGATCTTTCTTGGAAAGTGTGGCAATGCTTTGGTAAGTGCACAAATCCATGTGTTTTGAAATAGTGGATCAAGTTAATTTTATAGTTGTTCCAGCTTATCCTAGAGCTAGATTCGTTTTCAGTGCAAGTTTCTTTTACTGCTCTGCTGCCTCCTTTTTTTTTCCCCTCTCACTCTGTTTTCCCTCCTTTTTTAAAAAATTTAATTTTATTTTTAGGTACCATCCTAGATTTGGGGGCTGGTTTAACCTACAGGTATTAGTCAAACATGCTATCCAGAAGATGGCTAAATTATTTTAAGTTTCCAGTTGATTAACTGGTTAACTATTTTCAATAGTATTCACTGCTTTGGTTTTGGTCCTTGTGCCCTCTGTTCCTGGAAGATTCTTTGGTAAAGAGCAGGTGGGGGAAATGTCATTTCAGAGCCATCCTAGTGCACCAACTAAACATTGGCATTCCCTTTTAACATTCTTCCTTTTCTGTCATTACATGGAAGATCACCTCCGTGTTTGATTGTCTTCCCTTAGTTTTATTTCATGTCAGGGTAATTAAAACTGTTTTAAGTTTTGTTGCAAATTCTGTTTGTTAGGTGCTTCACAGGTTTGAGGGGAGGGAGTAGGAAGGGGTGTGGCAGCTTACGTGCTTTAAATTTCAGAAGAGTGCATAGCCTTTTGAGTTGTTTGGCACACTACCTGCCTCCATATTGATAGAGGAACTGGGCCACAACTTTACTTTTTTGTGTATGTCAGGATGGTGGGATTCTGCACCAAATGAGAATTCCCAACTGAAGAGCTGACTAAAGTGGAGCTAGTATAAAAAGCAGAAAGAATGTGTTTTAGGTATATTTCAAAGATATGTTTTCCCTCAAAAGTCAATTTTATTTGGTAAGAGCTTTTATTTTTCTGTGAGAATACATGAAGCTGTTTGCCTTGCATTTTATAGGAAATTCTAGTTGATCCCTTGATTAAAATGACCACTTGTTTGGCAAAACAGTGAACAATCTTCAGAACAGACATCGATGTTCTTCTCAGATACGCCACTGAACTCTGTGCTCTTGTTTTGAAAGAAAAGATAGAGCACTAATGCTCAGTTAGTGTCCCTGGGGGGTATAGGCCGACTGGATGTCTGTTGTTCTGTTTTTTAATTTTTTGAAGGGCTTGTGTATATGGATATACTTTTTTTTTTAACCATAAGTAGTGCTTCCTAAAGCAGTTGGTTACAGTACTAGGGTACAGTTGCAATTCTTTACCACTCTCTGCTTGTATTTCACATATGCCTATGTTTTTGTGTCAGTTTGTGAACTGGTTTTTAGCTTCCAGTGTGAATTACTTTGAAAAAGAGAGTTCTGATTTATTCTGCCATTACTAAGAGACAGCATCTGTTCATTTTGGTAGGAATATCATTTAAAGGTGAAATGCCTGATTTCACTGATTTATTTATCTAAAAATTTTTATTAATTGTTAGACTTTTTTGTATTCATACTAGAAACTTTATGAAAAGCATGCCTTCAGAATAGTTTGGCATCTCTTTGATTATTCAATATGCATGTTTCAGTGAAATAATTTACCACTCTGTGCCTGGCTGTGTGTGATCAGTTTTTGCATTACAGGAGAAATGTAGAGGATATTATTTGACTCGCAATCTGCATATATTTTACAGTAGGTTGTCCACAAGCCCAGCCTTCATTTCCTGGACAACAGCATGACAAAAGTTCTATACCACACATGCTAAGGGAATGTTGCAACCTTAATGAAAACAATTCCCCGGCTTCCAACCCAATTACTTGATTTTGTTGACTTGGCACATGAGAACTTGAATTCATGTTCAGTGACATCAGCAGAAAACCAAAGTCTAAGATTTTTCATGTGTGGCCTCACTGCATTAAGGATGTGTCATTGTTGAGAGCATTATTGGTAGTACCAAGAACCCGTTTAATTTCGTAGCACCGAAACCAGTATTTTGCCTCTTCTTTTATAAAAAGATCTATTATAGCACAGATACAGAGTAAATTTCCCATTTTACCTGGTTTTGCAAAGTTGTTATAATTGAGGTACATCTTAAAATAATTGCTGCTTTGGAGGTGGGAGCTTTTAAGCCTCAGTGCATGAGTCAGGGGACCCTTTTTACATGTTTGTAATTTCTTGGATTTTTCTTTGAAGTGTAACATGCTGTATGTGTTTAATACCTATGATTTTTAAATGAATGAAATACTTAAAGCTGGAATTGTCGTTCTTAAAATATTAAATAACAGAACAGAGTAAATTTCTTTACAAAGCACAGCATTTAAGGAATGGTATTTGTAACAGGGAACTATTATTCCTTGGAATATTACTTCGCTTTAATGTCCAAGCAGTGGTTTCCTACTAGAGTAAAACAGAAAGATAGCTGCAAGTATATTATCCTGCAGAGCCTTTCAATCATATTCAGTTTATTTAGCTTTAAAAATACTTTTTGTCCTTTGGGTGCTTGTTTCACCAGTGGTGTACTTTCATTAAAGGACACTTGCTCAATTTGAAAAGAAACTCCAAAGATGCAACTCTTAACTACTCCTGGGACATCTCTTTTCAGAGATGTCATCAAGTTACTTATTCCTTCGTTCTCATGCAGTTAAAAAGCAAATCAACCACCCAGTAGTAATTAAAAAATAAAAGCACCATGGGACCAATCCAATGGCATTTTTTCACTACCATTAAGGAGTTGGAAATTACTATTATTTCTAAATATTTACCTTGCTTTACTCCTTTTTAGCTTACTTTCAGTTATTTTACTTTCATAGTATTATTCCTATTAGACTTGCTTTCTTATAGAATGTAAGGAATTTCTTTTTGCTTGGTACTTATGACCGAAATACATAACTACATGATTTGATTCACTATTTCTAACCTTTGAATTTCTTAGTTATAGTTAGTAGATCTTCCATTTCTTTAGTAATTTCTTGTTCCTGAACTTACTCACGTTTGTCTGTCTCAATGGGCACCCAGTCCTCAGTCTGTAATCCAGAGGGCTGTCAACTCTTCAAAAAGATGTTTTTCACAAGAGGGGAAGTATTTTACAAGTTCTAATTCTAAAAAAAAAAAGATCCAGTTCTTTGTTTTCCTCTTTGGATTGTGCAGTTAGGTAGGATAAGCCTAACAGACTCATCCATAGCTGAACTCAAAATTAATCAGGAATTCAGATATTTTAAGGGCCATCACACATATTTATATGTGCTCTATAAAATATGATTATATGCGCCTCTTGTGGGGGACAATATGTAGAAAAATGGGAATATTAGAAGGAATTTCTTTTCCCCTCTCCACTTCCAAAACTGGAAAAAAATTCTTGTCCAGTTAGGACAGCACTAATTTATTCCTCTTTGTATGTGTCGTCTGCCCCTCCCCCTAGTTAATTCTGCCTATTCTTACTGAGTAGATTCATACCTTTTTCATTTCACATCTGGCAGCTGCAAGAATATAATTTACTGATTTTAAACCACTTTCATGCCTGGTGAATTGTCTCTAACTTTAGAGCATTAATTCTTTGTATCTACAGCAGATGGTTTATTTTGTTTTCCTGGATCACATTTGGGGAAACATTTATTAGACCGAAGTAGAGAGAATGGAGGTAGTTTTGATAGGTGGAAATAGTTAGGGTGATGACATCTTATTTAGGGGGAACAGCTTAAGTAAATCAGTTCTTCGATACCTCATTTGTTCCCTTTGCTGAGCAGTTCTGCATCAAGAGATAGTCTCCCTGTAGCACTGGTAGCAAAAGGTTGATCGTGTTGCTCTGATGACTCATCAGAGGTCAGGTGACGTTGCTCACGTGGGTTCTGTTGACTTTTTCTAGTCGGTCTCACCCCCTCCTGCGCATCACGAAAGCAGATGAAAATCCAGAGCCCTAAGTATGAGCTGAGCAGACGTCAGGCGGCCGTTGTTGAGAGGCTCGATGGCTTTTATGATGCTTCGTTTTTGAGAAGAGAGCCCCTAGTGCCCCCCGTTCCGGCGAGTACCCCGCCGGTGGCGGCAGCACGTACGCCCCAGGCGCGGCCCTCCCGCAGGCCTGCTTCCCGCCCGCCTCTCGGGGTTCCTTCCTGCCGGGCCCTTCAGTCTCGCGCTGCCCCGCAGGCTCACCCGCAAGCTGCCGGCGACTGGTCGCTCCGTTTCGTTTAGAGCGGCGGCGGGCGGAGCAGCGGCGGGGCGGGGAGGCGCCGTCGGAGCGGGAATCCGCCTGGCCCCGCCCCCCGAAGGGACCCGGCGCAGGCGCAGCCCCCGCTGCTGGGGGGACAGCACCCACCTGCGCCCTGCTTCCGGCCTTGCCGCTGCGCGGGCAGCGGGCGCGAGGCGGGGCGCGGAGCGAGAAACCGAAACTAAAAGGGGGCGGGGCCGCCCTGCCCCCGGCCGCTGACCAGGGGAAGGGGAGAGCGGCTTTCGCGCCAGCGCGCAGGCGCTGAAGGGTGCCGGGTTGTCCCGCCGGCGCGTGTGTCGGCTGCCTCGCCTCGTCTTCCGGCCGTGGCGGTGACGTACGCGGGCCGACCCCCCTGCCGCCCCCCCTGCCGCCCCCAGGTGCAAACAAAGAACGCCCCGCGTCGCTGCCTGTGGGGCGGGGCTAGCTCCTTTCCGCCTCGCGGGGCTGGGGCGGCTGAAGAGTGACGTCACCGGCCGGCGGCGGGGTGCGCGCGGGGCCGCGGCGCCCCGGAGGAGCGGAACATGGCGGGCGGCGGCGGTCGCGGGCCGCGGGAGCGAGTGACGGCGTCGCGGACGCAGAACGGCCGAGGGGCGCGCGGGGGACTCGCCCTGTGATGGGCGGGGGAAGCCGGGCCGACGCTCCCGGAAGCGATCGCGCGGGCAGGCGGTGGAGGCGCGGCCCGGGCGGCAGCAGGGGACACCCCGGCCGACACGACAGAAGGCGGCGCGGCAGCCTTGACGGTGACTGCGGGGCGCGCGGAAGAGGCGGGGGCCCGGCCCCGCCGTGCCCCGCGGCCCCAGGTACCGGCGTGGGGACGGCAGGTAGGGGTGGAGGAGGGCGGTGGGCCCGCTCGGGGCGGGGCCTCGCCGGCACCGCCTGGTCCCCCCGACTCGGCAGCGTTGAGACCGGCAGCCGAGGTGGGGAAGGGAGCGATCTTCCGGCAGTAGGGCATAAGGCGCCCCGGGGCGGCTTCGTGCAGTACCCGGCTCTGTTGGGCTCCTGTTAGTAAAGGTAGAGGGTGAAGGAGACCGCGCGGCCTGGGCGTGAGGTCGCCGCAGGGAAGCCTGAGCGGCCCCGTGTGCCCGCAGCAGCCTGCAAGGAAGGTGGACGAGACCTCGGCGAGGTTAATTCGGGGAACATAAGCATTTGAACCTGTTAAAATTGCTTTATCTGCTTTGGCAAAAGGTAGAACTGGAACCTAAAAATCAACTGATTATCCAGAACTGACTTGCTTTGTGGTGTTCCTGAGACGACATGCAGGTTCCATGTGCTGCATGCAAGGAGGTAGCAAATATTTCTGAAGCACCAAACAGCCGATTGTACTTCCATTCTCGAACTAAAATGAAGTTTCTAGGTGTCTTTAATCCTCTCAAGTTAGTTGAGAAAGAACAACTGTTCAAGGAAGCATCGATGTTAGCAAGCATACATTTTAGGGCATTTTGTTAGTATTTTTCAGTATATATAAATTAATTCCTACTCCTGTATAGAGTGAAGGGGATTTTATTATACTTAAGACCAGAAGGATGCTTCTTGTTTCCTCAAGAAGTGTATTTTAAAACTGATTATGCGTTGAGATGTTTTCTGGAGACATCCATTTTAAGTTATTTAATTTATTTATGAGTTACACAGAAGTTCATTGAACTGTAAGCCATGAGAATGTTTATGAATGTATAGCATTTGGATTTGGAAATGGATTTTTGAGAGTAGTATTTGGAGCAAATGCATAATGTTCTAGTAAGTTCTTCAAATATATAGTGAGGCAACTGGAATGGTAAGATGAATGATACTACTAATAGTCTGCCTTATTCAGGTATTGCTTACAACTTGATTAGGTGTTGCTGACATGCTCATTCTTAAATGCCATTCACCGAGGCAACTACTTTGCTTTCAGTTGTCAGATTTATTTATCTACATCCTGGGGATTTTGCTGTTTATTGGCCCAACAGTCTCCTTAACTGCTTCATAGCACTACAAGAATGAAAAATACAAACTTTTTTTCCCTTCAAGGGGGTACTGCAGCTGTGGTATTAGAGGCTTGTTCTGAGAAAGAGGGGAAAAAAATCCCTAGGGATACTTGTGTGTGTGGTAAGAAAAAGGAAGGGTGCAGTCGTTAGAGGATTAGGTATGAGACAGGAGAGCAAATAGATGCTATGGCAGATATAATGGTTAGTGAAAGTTGATAACGTTTTTGATCACCAAATCTCTAGGAAAAAAACCTATGCGTACATAGAATACTAGTGTGAAGAAGGTTTCCAGGGATTTGTTACCAGCAGATAGTACTTGTTAAGAGTGGTAATTGCAAGAAGAGAAGTTGTATATAAATAAAAGGGTCTTATAAATATGGCATCTCAGTGTTCTCCTATGTGAAACTTCCTTTGTCATCTCTCTGACTTATAGAGCAGGTTAAACTTTATTTGCTGGTTCACTTCGATGTTTTTAATAAAAGTATAATAAATACTAAATTGAAGTTGCAAGTTGATCAGTCCTTGCTTTCTACCTGCAGTGGCGTGGGAGCTACAGTATATAATTGTCTTCTCTTTTTGTGAAAGATATGGTTTGGCTTGGAAGCTGACATCAGTGGCATCAGTGCTATTATGATTTGTGAAGTTTATGCATCAGCTTATGTAAATACATTTTTTCAATATGGTTTATTGACATAACAGGAGATAATTTATATGATTTAAAGTGATTTTGTTGATGAAGTCAAGTTACTTTTTCAACTCTCTTAATAAAGCCTTTAAGAATTAAAAGGCCTCTATGCAAGCTTTATTAGAGTATAAAAAATGGTGCAGTTACGAAGACAAGTTACTTCTTCAGGCCTATTATTGAATTGAAACTTAAATTGTAGTCTTGTTGCATTTCAGAGCTGTCGTACATGTTTGTCCATGGAAACTACGTGGGCTAAATTCCTAGTGAATCTAATGAGATTTTGTACAGAGCAAGTCTTAGACTTCTAAAGGTTCTCTGACTTAGTCTTTGTATGTAGCTCCACCACCCCCACCCCTTTCCCCAGAGGGATTTGAAACGTAGGAATAAGGGTACAGGTAGGATGTGAAATTTCTTCTTTTCCTATTTTTAGTCAGAGAGTTGTTTTGACTGTGGAGGACTGATTCTTGAAACTTCTGGGAAGATAGGTTTGACTTAACCCGTTCATGCAGAAATACAGCTTATAGGTTTCTTCTCTATGTAAGCATCTATATCAAGTTAAATAATCTAACGTGGCATATTTAAATTCTCTTGTGGGCAAGGCTTGTCTAGGTCTCTGATTTATGAGGATGATTTTCATGGTTTTTACTCTTCAGCTTCACTTGGGAATGGGTAGTTTCCTGTTTTACTAAGCTCTTTGAAAGATCACTGAAATTCCCTTTGCTTTTTGGTGCCCTCTGCTGATTCTGTTTGTCAGAACAGCGAAGGCTAGGGCTTTATTGTCTTCAATAGCAGTAAAATGTTAGCAGCAGCAGCTCTTTAAAAACGGTGGGAAGGGAAAAGAAAGAAAGGAAGCCCTTTTGCACCTCAAGTATTTTGTTGATTGATGTCCAACCAGTTTGTCTGGATTGCAGTGGAACTGTTCCTCATCTGACAGAAAAGTAGTTAAGCAGTATTAATCTGCGTCACCTAGTGTCTTCTGTAGGCATTCCAGCTGTAAAAAGACTGGTGCCTTTCCTCTTCTTCCCCGAGAAGAATAGAGACTTTTTCTTTTTAGTGTCCACAGTTCCTGGTTCTCAGTGAGCACATTTCAGATTTGCTGTCCCAGAAATTTTTACTTCTCCTGGTTCACTTGCAGTAACATTGCTTTTTGTATTTCCCACTACGACCTCACATACTATAAAAAAAGTGTGGCACTTCATGTGAGCACCACTACATGTGCTGCATTTTGCTTGCTTTCTGTTTAAGTAGCCCTTTCATCTTGTCATTCTTGCAATTTTGTTCCTATCCCTGAAATATGTGAACACCTCTCTCCTAGGCAAGCTCAGCAATTGCGTGAACTCAACCCTATCCTCTGTCCAGAGCCTCTTATCTTAGTCTTGTGGTCTGTGTTTGCCAGCTCTGTTTGTTTCTGACAGAACCGGCCAAATTTTTCTTTCACATTGCAGTAAGAGTAAATCATTGTGTGAGCAGGGATGAGAGCATTCATGGCACAATTTATGGTGCTGCTGAGCATATGCTCTTTCAGGCAGTCTTCATGAGAACTTTGAGATAGCCTTCTCTGTAGGCAAAAATTAAGAACTTTTCTTCCTTATTCAGGTTCTTTAGATGATCTGTGTTGGGATTGTTCTTTTTAAAAGCTGTGATGTGCTGAATATTTTTGATGAGCTGCATTTTCCAAATGTGATTCTTAGGAGTCAGTCTCTTGCAAAGACATTTAAAACTATTTTATTGGCGAGTACTGAGGGAGGGCATTTTTGTTTTGGTGTCCTCTGTGTGTAAGTCTGTTGGGAAAACATTGGAACTGAATATAAAATGAGAGGAGTGAAAAGGTTGGAGACATAAAAGAGTAGGAGTAGGTATTCATTGTAAGTAACGTTGTGGAAGGAACTTGTGAATATGAGTAGCAAAGTTCCAAGTGGATGAATATGGATTTGAGAAAAATGTTCAGATGTGAACACAAAGAGCCTGGCAAGACCAATACGCATTTAGTTATTTTGTATGTGAATCTCTACTGAATATAGGTTAAAGGATCATAAGTGAAGCTTGCTTTCTCTGTATTCTCAGATTCCTTACTGTATCAGAGAACAGTCAGAGTACTCTTCTCAAATTCAAATACGGAGACCTAGCATAGTGTTTGTGTTCTCTGGGTGTTTAGTTTCAACTCTGTAGTTGAAATGTGACTTAAAAGTTCATAGCTGTGATGGTGACTTCATTCAGCATAGGGCAGAGCTTGAGACTGTATCAAAGAAGTACATATCTCACTGAATTTCTTGCATGCTTTAAATTCTCATGTCTTTTTTCTCCTTAGTAAAAATGTGGGATGAAGTTTGAGAAGTCAGCCAGCAAACCATGCTTATTTGAGTGTGTTTGGGGGAATAAGGCTTTTTTTCCTTCACATGTTGTCTGATATGTATCATGGTTTGTTTGGGTTTTTTTTAACAAAACTTATTCTGACTTTGCATCAGAATAATCCTATTTTCTGAAGTAAATTGTAAATTAAAAGATCTACGCGAGTATGAGCTGTCTCTTGAAGCTGAGGACCTGCAATGTTTTCTCATATTCCTTTTAGGTTAACTTACCAGAATATATCAATTCTTTCTTGGTTTTGGTGTCTCCTATAATTTGTCACTTACATTAAGAGGACTGAGTTGTCTACCCCTTAGATCCCATTATAAGGATTATATACATGTCCAGATGACAGCCTCCCAATATGTGTATTTTGTAGGGGCAGAGGAGCCAGCCGCTATTGCAGCAGTTAATATGTTTGCAGGGCTTGTGGGGAGTCTGACACATGCAAAAAATGAAGTTCTACAAGCTACTGAGGGCAAAAGGTGTGTTCAAATCCCAACTAAGAGAGAACTGTTTTCTTTTCCAAAGACTTTTAAAGCAACTCTATTAACTTATATAAGCTGTTAGTAAAAATGAAATGGCCTGTGTAGGTTTAAAACAAGTACTCTGTAATATGTAGTGCACAGTCTAAATATGATGAGCTTTAAAAAGAATCATAGAATCATTTAGGTTGGAAAAGACCCTTAAGATCACCAAGTCCAACCATTAACCTAACACTGCTAAGTCTACCACTAAACCATGTCTTTAAGTGCCACATTTACACCTCTTTTAACTACCTCCAGGGATGGGGACACAACCACTTCCCTGGGCAGCCTGTTCCAGTGCTTGACAACCCTTTCAGTAAAGAAATTTTTCCTAATATCCAATCTAAACCTCCTATGGTGCAATTTGACACTGTTTCCTCTCATCATCTCACTCATTACTTGAGAAAGGAGACCGACACCCACCTCGCTACAACCTCCTTTCAGGTAGTTGTAGAGAGTGATAAGGTCTCCCCTCAGCCTCCTTTCCTCCAGACTAAACAACCCCAGTTCCATCAGCTGCTCCTCCTAAGACCTGTTCTCTAGACCCTTCACCAGCTTTGTTGCTCTGCTTTGGACACACTCTAGCACCTCAGTGTCTTTCTTGTAGTGAGGGGCTGTTTTGGGTTTGTGTGGCATGGGTTTTGGTAGTGGGGGAGGGGCTGCAGGGGTGGCTCCTGTGAGAAGCTGCCAGAAGCTTCCCCAGCTCCAAGTTGGATCCACTTCTGGCCAAGACCAAGCCAATCCGCAACAGTGGTAGCACCTCTGGGGTAACGTTTTTAAGAAGTGGAACCTGCAGCATGGGAGGAGATTGGAATGTGAGAGGAACACCTCTGCAGACAGCAAGGTCAGTGAAGAAGGAGGGGGAGGAGGTGCACAGGAGGAGGTGATGCCCCTGCAGCCCATGGTGAGATGGCAGGCTGTCGCCCCCAGCCCATGGAGGTGAGCAGGGGAGCAGATGCCCACCTGCAGCCCATGGAGGACCCCATGCCAGAGCAAGGGGATGCCCCTGAAGATGGCTGTGACTCCATGGGAAAGCCCACGCTGGAGCAGTCTGTGCCTGAAGGACTGCAGCCCATGGAAAGAACCCTGGAACACACTGGAGCAGTTCATGAAGAATTGCACCCTGTGGGAAGGACTCATGCCAGAGAAGTTCATGGAGGACTGCAGCCCATGGGAGGGACCCCACACTGGAGGAGGGGAAGAGTGAGGAGTCCTTCCCCTGAGGAGGAAGGAGCAGCAGAGGCAATGTGTGATGAACTTGACCACAACCCCCATTCCCCATCCCCCTGTGCTGCTGTGGGGAGGAGGTAGAGAAAACCTGGAGTGGAGTTGAGCTGGGAAGGAGGGAGGGGTGGGGGGAAGTTGTTTTAAGATTTGGTTTTACTTCTTGTTATCCTTGTTTTGATTTGAATGGTAACAAATTAAACTGATTTTGGTTTTCCCCCAAGTTGAGTCTGTTTTTTTCCCGTGAACATAAGTGGTGAGTGACCTCTCCTTGTCCTTGTCTCAATCCATGAACTTTTCTTTATATTTTCTGCTCCTCATCCCACTGGAGCCATGGGGGGAGGAGTGAGCGAGCAGCTTCATAGTGCTTCGTTGCTGGCTGGGCTTAAACCACAGTAGGGGCCGAAAACTGAACACAGTATTTGAGGTGTGGCCTCACCAGTGTCAGGCCTAGTCCCACTGGCCACACTATTTCTGACACAAGCCGGGATGCTATTGGCCTTCTTGGCCACCTGGGCACACTGCTGGCTCATATTCAGCCAGCTGCCAATGAACAGCCCCAGGTCCTTCTCCACCAGGCAGCTTTTCAGCCACTCTTCCCCAAGCCTGTGGCATTGCCTGGGATTGTTACAACCCAGGTTCACGACCTGGCACTTGGCCTTGTTCAATCTCTCAAAACTGGCCTCAGCCCAACAATCCAGACTGTCCAGATCGCTCCCTAGAGCCTTCCTACCCTCGAACATATCAACACTCCCACCCAGCTTGGTGTCATCTGCAAACTTACTGAGGGTGCACTTGATCCTCTTGTCTAGATCATTGATAAAGATGTTAAACAGAACTGGCCCTAATACTGAGTCCTGGGGAACTCCAGTTGTGACCGGCCACCAACTGGATTTAACTCCATTCACCATGACTCTTTGGGCCCGGCCATTCAGCCAAGTTTTTTACCCAGCAAAGAGTACGCCCATGCAAGCTGTGAGCAGCCAGTTCCTCCAGGAGAATGCTGTGGGAGGTGGTGTCAAAGGCTTTACTAAAGTTCAGGTAATCAACCACTTAAATGGAATCCTAGATTTGTACTGTCATTAAGGGTGGTTCTGCAGTGTATAAGCACTGTAAATAGTAAAACTGTGAAAGTGTTCTGCACTGTAAATAAATCAATTTTAACAAGAAATTGGTTAACAAGATGCCAACCATAACGTTATGCTCAGGGGGCATACCATTGTGTTCAGCCATTTGTAGGTGATTGTCCTGGGTTCAGCTGGGATAGAGTTAATTTTTTTTTTACAGAAACCTGGGAGGTGGGGGGCATAGCCGGGGCAGCTGACCTGAACTGGCCAAGGAGCTATTCCATACCATGTGACATCATGCTCAGTATATAAAGGGGGAGCGGGCCGGGGGGTGGGTTCTTCTTTTCGGTGGGGGAAGTGGCAGAGCGTCGGGTGGTGAGCAGTTGCACTGTGCATCACTCTTTTTGTATACTTTTTCATTAGTACCGTTGTTGTTGTTGCAATTTCTTTGTGTTGTTCCAGTAAACTGCCTTTATCTCAACCCTCGAGGTTCCAGGTTTGTTTTTTTCCTCTCCTCCGTCTTCCCCCCTATCCCACCGGAGGGGGGCGGGAGGAGTGAGCAAGCGGCCACGTGGTCCTTTGTTACCAGCTGGGCTGAAACCACGACAGTGATACAGAGAGTTTACTTGTCCCAAACTGTATGACTGACAAAGTAAAGCCTTTGTATTTGTTTCAGCTGTGAAAATTTCCTCTTATGTGGAAAATGGCCTGGAAGAAGGAAAGAACAAATTAAGTCTCAGAAATGGGAGAAGCAGAGAACTGAAAATACAGTGTGAGAGGAACCTTTACACTTTGGTGTTGGAGACTTCTGTGACAGTTACATACTTGTTGTGGTTTAATTCCAGCTGGCAACTAAACACCATGCAGCTGCAGTTGTACTGTGCCATTTGGGATGTGTTTTGTCCCTTGTTCTGTGGGATCTCCCCAGAGAAGAAGGAAATTGAAAAAGGTGGAACTTAGAATGCCTTATTCTTAAAATTAAGTATCTTGGCCCTCTTTGAATTTTCAGGCCTGTGTTTAAGTACAATTCTGTAAGTTTTATGGCAACTTTTTTTTGCACTAATAACCAGTGTGTGTATGTTGCAGTATGTTGAAGAACATGACAGTTTGCCCGTACCAATTAGGTAGGTAGGTTGTTTTGTGGATTCATTGTGTAGTTTCTAAAATGGATTAAGAGTACTTGTTGAGGCTTCAAACTTCTAGCAATATGGAGAGACTGGAAGAATGTAGAGAGTAAACTGTGGTACGTTCCTGAAGACATTAGGTCCTGACTTCCCTCAGTTTCTCAGAACACATGATACTGCATTATACACAGAAATTTTTAACATTATGGTGTGCTGAACAGAGACACATCTTTTGCTAACACAGCTCAGTGTTGTGGTGACAGGCAAAGCCAGTGAAGGCAGCCAAATGTGAATATGCTCTACCACAATACGTGTTGAGGTATTATGCCAGTAGTCCTTTTCCTAGGAACAAATTTCTAGTGCTGACTTGCCTTTGTGACCATTGTGGTAAGGACACCAGTTACAGTAGCATAAGTAACATATCAGTGTAAAAGTAATCTCTTTGGGGGCTGAAGTTTTGGGAGGATTGATTTAAATCATCTATGTTAATTGCTGGTTAAAATATAGTCTTCTGTCAAAAATTGGCTCATGCCTCTGTAAATACTAGTTCGAGTGCTTAGGTAGCAGTATGCCTTAGTTCAGTGTTTGGATATTCTTTAACTCTTTGTCAACAGATACGGTCAGCATAACATTAATTTATCCAAATAAGAAGTTTCAGTCTTCAGTGCTCAAATGCTACCTTGTCCATTTACTTATATCATGTTTTACCTATGTGTGTGCATGCTTGTGTACACATATATATAGTTTAATGTGGGGAGAAAGTTCTTTAAGTAGAAAGAGTGTGATTTGTTTTATAATGGTCTGATTACCCTCTCTCTGTTGATGTACCTGTATGTTAGTTCACATGCCTAAATGGAAAAGTCAGTAGTGAATACATACTGTACATTCAAACTATATATAGAGAAGACCTTGGTATGAAGACAGCTTTGAGCCAGACTTCTCTTCAGACTTCTTGTCCCATCAGCTGAAAGAGTAGAATTATTTTTAAAATTGAAAACTTGATCTTTTTGAAATGTGGCTATATCTGAACACCTCGTCTTGATTTCACCACTTTCCTCTTGCCTTGGCATCATTTTAAGTATATCAATTTCAGTATGTTTTATGACATTTAAAGTAATTTCTTTATAGTAATCAACTTATTTTAATGGTACACACACAAAGTTAAATGTGTTTCAGCCTTATATATAAGGAAATCAGTTTCTTTCTGTAGCTACAAATTTGTGATTTTAATTAAAAACTTCTGTTTTATTTACATACCAAAATAGGAGTTCAGGACTCTGTGTATGCTAAGAAGCTGCTATTAGCACCATCTCCTGAAATGGCACTTTCTGTGTTGTGTTAGGTGGTATTGATGTCAAAACATGGACGCTTTAATTCAGATCTTGGTAGGCAATTTGGAGATGAACTGGTAGGAAATTATAAACTGAAAATATAAAAAAAAAATCTTACTGGATACAAGTACTATGTGTTGGGTTTTTATTTGTTTTATTTTTAAATGTTCCAGTTTTAAGAAAGAAAGCCTAGAAATATTCAGTGAGATACTAAATGTATGTAACGGGTTTTGCTTGCTGCCATTGTGTGTTAACTGCAGGAAACATTTGCAGAAACAGCACAAATTGTTTTCCATTTATTATCACCTACAACATTGACAAAGTTGAGTTCAAAATTGAGACCATAAACTGGGATTTTAAAGTAAAATTAATATTTTTCTACAACTTTATTCTTAATTAGAGAGGGAGATAGAGCTGAGTTTTCTTCCCTTACTGAAGTTTGGTTGGTGTTTTGGATTATGAGAGGCAATGATCCCTATTCGGAAAAAACACCTTGATGTGATGTAAAAATAAATACTACCTTTTTTGTGAGTTTAGCAGCATTGAAATTGCTTTGATTCATTTCTCTGAAAAATGATTGCAAAATCTTTTCATATTTCAAAGGATTCTTGTTTGCATGCAGCAAATACTGCAAGCAATAGCAAATACTAATAAATTCAATTTGAAGAACTTTGAGATGACTGTGTGTTTCCTTGATTCTTAAACCTCCTTCAGTATTAGAAAAGAAGATGCTTCAGATGTGATATATGGATTGCACTTTCCTTTTTGTATGAGCAGTAGAACTTGAAAATGTGAAAGGTGTAGTCCTGCTAAACACAGTTTGCTTCTTTTCTTCTTGCTATTGAGAGTGTTGCAGTGTGCCCAATAGGACGCTAAGATTCTTACTTTTTTTTAATGTTGTGCTTTTTAAATTCACATGCAGCAAAGAAATATTCCAGCATTTGGTATGAGAAATTGACACCTAAGAATCAAATTCTTAAGACTGTTTAAAATATTTACTGTGTGAAACTTAAGAAGTTTAGGCTTAGCCATCTCTTAATGTTGTTTCTTGGGTATCCTAAACACCTGGTTAAATGAGAATTGCATTTCAGAGAAGGAACTAATAGAGAGAAAACCTGGAAATGGCTGTCAGCCTGTCAATTAAACAAAAAATTAAATATTCAGGTTATTAATGTGTCATCATAAGTAGAATGAAGAGAAGCATTTGATGGAATATATTCTATGCTATTTGTATGTAAGTTGCTACTGCATGCCGCAGATCTTTTGCAGAAACACTTCGCATGGAGGATTTGTTGTCAGTTTTGGTTGCTGAAGAACAATATTGGCCATTGTGCTTGCCATCATTAAATAATGAATTAATCCTACTAAGAGTGAGTGAATTATGGGTGGCCCAGAAAGATTACTGATGAGTGTTCTTGGTACAGAAACAGTCTAATTGATATATATACCATTATAGCTTTGAAACAAAAAAATTAGATGGGCTTCTATCCTCTTTATACTATGTTTGGTAGTATTCCTCTTATTCTACAAATTATGTTCCTTTTACTAACTACTGTGTAAATTTTTGCTGTTTCCCTATCTTTAATTCACAGAAATTATTAAGAAACCTGACATATGTAAACCTGCTACAGCAAATTTTATACTGGCAACCTCACATTGTTATTGTAAGTTGGTTTCCATTTCAAAATGCAGTTACTAGTTCTTTTCTTACCACATGTGATATTTCAAAAGCAAGTTCAAGACAACATTGTAGGCTTCCTTTCAGAATGATGTGCCTTACTAAGGACTCTTCTGTCTCTAAGAATTGAAAGAGAATATTTTCTCTCTAATTCCACAGAGAGGGTGTGAAGAGGGGTTTTCTTCTCAACTACGTTTTTTCTGTGCACTTTGCTATAGCCATAGGAACAGTTAATGTCATGCTTAGTGTTTCTTGATCTCTATATGTGGAATTTTCATCCCAAGTACTAGTTCCATATTGATTTTCTTAATTCTTGGCAGTCTCTTCTGAAGTGCGGGGGGAAATGGTATCCCATTTTAAATACTCCAATGTATCTGGCGTTCAATAGGGAACATGCTCACAGGCGTGCTTTGTGTCTCAAGGGTAGCGCTTGGAGCTCTACCCCAAAGTACTATTTGAGTTGCGCTTGCTTCTTTCACAGGAGAATGCTTCTGAAAGCCTAGTGTTTAGTATAGAGTGAAAATCAGTTACTGCTTTCTGTTGTGCTGTTGCAGAATCACAGACTGGCTGAGGTGGGAAGGGGCCTCTGCAGGTCATCTGGTCCAACCCCCCATGCTCAAGCAGGGCCACCTACAGCCAGGTGCCCAGGACCATGTCCAGTCAGTTTTGGAATATCTCCAAGGAGGGAGACTCCACCACCTCTCTGGGCAACCTGTGCCAGTGCTCCGTCACCCTCATGGTAAAGAAGAGTTTCCTGATGTTTAGACAGAGCCTCCTGTGTTTCAGTTTGTGCCCACTGTCTCTTGTCCTATCACTGGGCACCACTGAAAAGAGTCTGGCTCTGTGCTCCTTGCAGCCTCCCTTCAGCTGTTTGTATGCATTGATGAAATCCCCCCTGAGCCTTCTATTCTCCAGGCTGAACAGTCCCAGCTCTCTCAGCCTTTCCTCATAGGAGAGATGCTCTAATTGATTAATCATCTTTTGGCCCTTTGTTGGATTCATCCAGCATGTCCATGTTTCTCTTGTGCTGGGGAGCCCAGAACTGGACACAGGTCTCCAGGTACTATCTCAGAGGACTTTTGAACCTACCCCACAGATTGGCTCATTTTGGCCTTCCTTTCAGCCACTTGGTTTGAGCCAGCTTTCAGATTTGGAAAGGACTGTATTTCTTTACCAATTTTTCATTAGACTAAATTCAGATTACCTTAGTGTTCCTTCATCAGGAAGTTGTATATGCCCAGCCAGCCATGTTTCCACGTTGTCTCCTGGTCACAACTCTGACATCAAATCTTGGCTAGAAAGAAAGGGCTCTGAATATTAATGGAAGTGATGTTTTTCAGTAAAATCTTTATGGGACTTAGAAAAGATCTGATGCGTTATTTAAAGCAGTTGTTTTGAATGTTTACGTTCTGGGGTTTGAATTTGGTGCCTGGAGGATGTGCGCTGTGGACAGCAATGTTAGAATTTTTATTTTCTTACCATGTACCCGCTTTATCTCCACTTTACCACTTTGTTGTACCAGATCATACTCATTATCAACAACCATAAAATTTTCCACTCTTACCAGAGAAGTCATGGTGTCTGTTCCAGATGTTCTCTTACTCATGAGAATAGGCAGAATGTGATGTGAATGCTGGTGGGTTGAAGCAGAGGTTCTGAAGCCCACGTAACACTGGAAGTTGAGCAAGCAGTGTTTTGTGCTCTTGCAGGACTTGCACACAGTTGTCGGGATGTAAAAGATCACTACATTAACCAATGAGACTAAGCCAGCAAAATTCTTTGGGCAAACCCAGTTATACTTATTGCTGATGTTTATTCTGTCAGCTAAAGTTCCTCTAAAGAGCTTTTGCTAGTAAAAGCTGTGTGTCATCGCAGTATGATTCTGCTGGCAAATCTTTATACATAGACAAGTCCTTTGTCATGAAGCCCTGTGTCCAACTGGATAATCTTTGTTTATTTTGTCATGGAAAAAGTGCAGCAATTAGGCTTGGAAATAGTCCATCTTTCCGTAAAATCTGTAACTTTTTTGCTACTTGTGGCACAGGGCTCTTAATTTATTGCATGTATTTGGTTTTTTTTAGTAGCTCCTTTCTAGATTTATTTAAGAGCTAGAATTTTAAGAGTATATTTAAGGGAAATGTCAAGCTTTATCTGTAAACCCCGAGAGCTTTTCATCTCTCAGCTTACAAGTTAATACAATTATACTTTTTTCCTCCTGTTTCTTTTTTCCCCACTGTTAATGCAAAATGTAGGTGCAGATCCCTCGGGGCAAGGCACAACACTCAGCAAGTGAAAGCTTTGGCTTTAATGAAAGCCTAGCGTTACCACAGTGGGAGCCCCAGGATGCCAATTCAATCAAACAGGGACCCAACAGCAGCGGAGCCCTGCTCAGAAGTGAAGCTCAAGGGAAAGCACTGCAGGGGTGCATAATAAAACTTGGCCGATCAACATATCATACATATGCAATGTCCTGTTTTGCTCATTAGCAACCTCACTAGTGTAGTGCAGCTACTGTTGTCCGTATTCCGAGACCCACAACTGACTGCATACTTGCCACCTGTGTAAAAATAGGTGCAGATGTGGGAGCAAAGGATCCTGGGTTACTGTGACAAAGAGATAAAATGTGCTCTGGACTCTACATACTCAGATGGGGCAGGTGAACTATCCTGGTTTACTGTAACAAAGTCTTCTCGTACCCTGTATGCACCCTTTTCATTTTTGTTAAATATTCTTGTTTAGGACAAGGGGTGAGGGGCTGTTGTTTGTTTTTCCATATTCTCCATAGTGTTTAGTGTTTCCAGAGGCGGTCTTCATCTCACTCTTCCTGGACTGTAGTGTCTGACAGTATCTTTAAAGTTTTTCTTTGTATCATTAGTGGAAGAGTTGTGTGATTTCTGTAAGGGCATGTGAAAGGAGAGAGCATCAGCTCGTGTGTGTCTGGTCAAGGACCTTTTCAGTGCCAAAAGGGGATAATAAGAAAAGGGGGAACAAATAGGAACATTCTGAGACACAAACCTGACCAACAAAAAGTAAGGGAGGCAGTAACAAGGACCAAACCTGGTCAGTCACTAATTGATGAGGCTATGTGGAATGTGGCAATGTTTATTTCAGAAAGATTGTTTGATCAAAGACCTTTTCAAATGCGATTATAAGGAAAAGGGGGAAGCCATAAACAAAATACACAGAGACACAAACCTACCAGACAAACTTAATGGAGACAAAGACAAGAAACAATCCTGGTCAGTCACAGTAACTGATGGGCTATCGAGAAACTGCATGCTAACAAGGACTTCGTGAGTGGTAAGGATGCAAACCTGAGCATCAGTGGGACCATGCCAGCCAAGGAGGCAGTGTGAAGGGGAAGGGAGTCGGGAAGAGACGAAATGGGGCCAGGCAGAAAAGGGGCCAATCGTGTAAACTGTGGCCAGTGTATGCTTGTCTGGTCAAGCTCTGTGCCTGATCACTGCAGCCTGTCCTATCTTACTAGATCTTCTCGTAACTATCTCTCTGTGTAATCTCACTCTATCCTGTGTGTGTGAGTGCTGCAGAGACTTAAGTGAGACCAGCTTGAGTGGAGACTCAGCCAGCAACTGGAGTCTCACTGGAGGTGTAGGCACCACCAGGTCTGCAGTGCCAGCAGTGGAAGTAAGTGGGGTCTCAGTGTCAGGAGTTGGAGGGGCTGTAGCTCTTTGGATTATCTTGTTGTTCTCCTACAGACTTTATATCCATAGTGCCAGCTACTGAGGGAACTGGTTTGAGTGGACTAGGTGCCAGCTACTGGAGTCAGACCAGGGATGTGGGCACCCCTGGCCTATGTCAGTTACTGGAGCAAGTGGGGTCTAAGTACCAGCTGCTGGGGTGGGTGAGTGTCTTGGCTGCCAGCCTCTGGAGGAGCAATGGTGTGTGTCCCCAAAGCAAGTTACTAGGGGGACCAGGTTGGTTGAGGGTCTTGGTGTCGATGGCAGGAGTGGGACCTCAGGTCTCAGCCTGTGTGCCTGGTGCCAGCTGCTGGTGGAGAGTGAGTGTCTCTATCTGCCCCAAAGCTGCGGTGCATGGGGAGGGGCAGGGCGGGGTGTTTGTTTGTATTTGCTGGCCATCTTCACGCTGGACCAGCTGGCAAGCTGGGCCTTTGGACCAAACTGGGGTGTCAGGCAGACCAAAGGTCCATCCTGGTTTTGGGGGACCTGCAAGTGTGGCGTGCCTATGAGACAGGTGTACGAGTGCTGTATGTCTGCAGTGACCACCAAGCTGGACCAGCCAGCAAGTTGGGGACCCACTGGGTGGGTAACAGGGCCTGGGATTGGGGCAGGGGTGCCAGGTGGGCAGAGGGGGCTGTGACGGTACGTGGGATATCCACAAACGGGCATGTGCTTCTGAACCTGGAGAATGTTGTGTATGTTGTGCACTAGTGACCTTCCATCTTTGCCAGACCATGAGGTGAAGGGGGCTTTGCTGTTAGTGCTTGTATTTATGTGCATCCTCTATGTGGGTACTGTTGAAGGCAGTGCCTCATCTGTGGCAGTGCGTGTGACCGGCCATGTCAATGCCCTGTGTGTGCTGTGTCCCTGGGATACATGCTCAGTTTTACTACTGGTTGAACCTGCAAACAGGAAAGCAGCAGCCGTGACCCTCAGCCTGGGATGGAGACAGCACCACCCCCCAGCTCCCTGGGCACACTGGACTCGGCAGGAGGAATTCCTGGGACCAGAGGAGGTGCCCACTCCTCACATAACATCCCTTAAGTTTCTTTTCCTTGCTGTTCAAAGAAAGATTTGCTTCCTTTATTGCTTTGGCATCTGATGTTTATATTTACAGTCTCCAGTGTGCAGGGGTTCAAGAGCTCTGTCACCATGATGAAAAATCATGAGATGCGTTAGCATAGTGATGACTTGTCAATACACTAGAACAGCAAGTAGTATAACTAACTAGTCTTGTTGCTCATTGTTAACTACAAGTACCTTTCTCCAAAGTACTTCCTTAGGCTGACGATAGATAGATCAAGATCAAACCTTATTTCTTACACAGTTAATATATATGTAGACCAAACGTGGGAATGAAATGCTTTTTTTGGATTTGGCAGAGGAAACAAAATGCTCTTTAAAAGTGCATTTGAGGGGACTGATAATTTTGGTATTAATCAGGCTGACAACTTAGCTCTGGAGATGACATACTAAGCAGTGTTTCTGTGAAAGTATTTTAACCAAAATTTGCTTGCAGATCTAGATAGCTGGCTTTTGTAAATAGTTGGCAGACTGCCGACAAGGACTGGGGAAACAGACCTAAGATTAATTTATCTCTCTAAAGGAATCTACTTTGTCTTTGGTGCCTGGCAGCACATAGAGAAAGATGGTGTAATTAATGCTTCAGCTTTTGTGGCCTATGTTGTCTTTCATTTACTATCAGATTAAACCTAACTTTTTCACACAGTAAAGGTGGATGAAATGCAGTTGTAGGTAGGTAAGAACAGTATTCTAATTAGTACCCCGGTCACACACAGAAGCCAACAGATAAAACACTATTTCCTTGTTCATAATAATAAGTATTAGTTACATTTTATCATTAATGTAAAAATTGAAGAGCAGAGGATGTTTTGGTAGTTTTCTGCTTCTCTCGTGGGCTTCGATTCTGAATGCAGGAGAACTGTAGATTTCTAAAGGAAGGCTCTGCTTGCTTGGAAAATTGCAGTTGTTGTTTAATACTACCAAGTTATAATACCAGTATGTTAGCATTGATTTTTTTCAAAAATCTTTTTTCATGAGGTGGTGCGTGTCTTTCTCTTCTAAATAAATGGTTTTGTTATGAAGCTTGCTTCCTCAGAAAAATTCCACCTTTATTATTCACAACCTTTTAATGTAGAAACATCTGTGGGCATCATTGTACACTTAACTCTTCTCAGGGCTGATCTAGGTAATTGATAAAAACAGTCCATTACATTACTCTACATGTACCTACATAGCCTGTGACATGTATGCCTCAAGGCATGAGGTAGTGAAAACTGAAAGTTTGAGGTAATTGGTTACTGTAGTGGTTGTGGCTGTCAAAATATTCGAGTAGGTAATAATTGTTACAATTCATTACATTGGTTACATCATATTACTGACCTCACTGTCCCTGAAAACGTTCTGTGTGAACTGCTTCTCAGTGATATTTAGGTAAGATTCTGAGAAGAACAGAGTATTACTTGTTTACTGAAATGCAGCTGTGAGATATTTGTTGCATTTACTTTATCTGTTGATTTTATTATTGCTTTTTAAAAAGATGTTAAAAAAAAATCAATGTGTTTTCTTTTTTGGTAGCTTAAAAGATCCTTGTAAATCCTAGACAAATACAGGAAAATCCTCTCAGTCTATGAGCTGGTTTATGCAGAGGACTTTTAACAGGAGAATTAATGTACAATAATTCTGTGGAAATACACTGCTGTTGTCTTGCAGCAGAAATAAAACATGTTTGGAAACAAGACTTTAGTGTTCTTTGCAGCTTGATTTGTGGTCCCACTTCTCTGATACATAGACTACAGTAAAGAAGAGCTCTGTCTCTAATACCCATTCTGGAGTAGTTCATAATTGCATGTACATTTTTGTCATTGGTCAGTAAGCATGTGTTTGTTACAGTACGTAACAGTCGAGTTTTATGTACCTTTTCTTCAGTGGGATTAACCACTTCTTTCTTCCCCCTTTACCAGATATTAACTTTTTGTCATAAAAGATGTCAGAATAGAATTTTTTTTTTTTTAGACATTGACCAATTTCCATTAGAGCTAGTTGATGTGTTCATGAAGTTTTGCAAGGAACAGACTGGTGAAGATATGACATCTTTCATATTTCTTCATTGTTGAGAATAATGACAGATTAGGTGACTAGTTAGACATTGGAAAAAAATGCATTACCCAGGACATGATGTGGTGCAGAGACACCTGATGACAAATGATCTCAGCTACACTGCACAGTGCACTTCCAAGAGCAACAGGTTAGTTAAATATAGCTCTGCAGTGAACTGGCTTGTGAACTCTACCTTGTAATGCCACACCTAAGTTAAACTTCTGCCTCTGCTGCTTTCTGTGGGTGAGATGGAAGAAGACAGTAATGTTTACAAGACCATATGGGCCTCAAAGACTCCATCCAGTCACATAAGTGATGTTCTTTTTCTTGGTCCTAGGGTCATGGGGCACAGCTCTTCCAGAGCTTACTAGACCTGAGCTATATAATGTGCTTTAAATGGGCTTAGTCCTGGCCTATGAAAAAGCCACTGCTTTTGGACAAAACTGTTCAGCCCAAGAATTTACTGTTACTGTAGGTATGATCAGAGTATTAGAAATGTGGGAGTGTAAATCAGATCACTTGTTAGAGTGTATAGATCCTTTGCAGGTAGGATAAGCAAAATGCTCAGTTTACTAGCCCATTAGATGCCTGTAGTTAAATTAGGAAATGCTTATAAATTTCCACGTTTACCAGTTTGTACCATGGGAAAAAGTCATTGTCTTTTACTGTGCGTTCATGAAGAGGAAACGTGCAGCTGCAGATTTCCAGTCAGCCTGGTAGGGTTATATAGGGTATACCCATCAGATTGTACTTTTTGTGTAAAACCTTCTAAGGAAAAGGCTCTGCTTGAAAATACTCTTTGAGTATTGGTTTACTTTTAAAATAAAGGTTTTCATGAGCTGCAAGATAGATGTAGTTTATTCCCTAAAATTGAGATTGAGGATATGGAGTAGTTTCTTGTTGTACTTCCCAGGGCGATTAAGTGAGAGTATGCGGAGGGTTGGAAAATAGAGTGATTTTCAGATATTGGCAGCAATTGTTTTGGTAATAATTCCCTTCTGTGGTGGTTGATCATCTGTGTGGGTGTGTGTGTGCAATCTTTATAATTTGACTGGAAAAGGAGAATAGAAAAGGAACACCTCAAAGGCTGTTGTGTTGGTGAAAATATTTGTAATCTTTCCCAAATGAAATAGAACAACATTTAAATAAAATGTACAACAAATTACTGCAAGAAATATATATGGAAGTATAACAAACAATTTTATAATTTTTTTAGTAGTATGTTTCCTTTAAAGGATGTTCTACAAATGGGCATACTCTTTAATCGCCTTTGTTACCATTACGCTGTGAGAGTTTATAGGGTACACAGAACAGGGCAAAACTGCACTGGGGATGTCTGTGAAATGCCAACTTTTAGGGATAAGATTGTAGGTTTTAGTGTACTGACACAAGTTGTTTCGTTACTAGTAACAATCTGATGCCTTTGTTCTGGTGTTGTTGCCTTTAAATATGGAGTAATCTGTATTTCTGTTCATCATGTTCTTTTTGTTGAATTAGTATTTAAAATAAGGTAATGCTTTTACCTTGTTAGTTAAAACTAGATGCATCGTTCTTGATAGCTACCAGACATTCTGTTCTTGTTGCCTGTTGGGCAGGAGAAAAATACATAGTATAATGGCTGTAAAAAGCAGCTGTAGTCCCAGAGAATGTTTTGAATATTAGCAAGATGCAACTAGAGTGGTTTGGGGACTTGGGGAGCTACTGTCATTGCTGAAAGTATCATATTCCATAAATAAAGTATTGAACTTAATGACCGATAATAATGTAGATTGCAAAATTATACTGGCAATAATCTAGTTAGTCCACATGCTTGTTGAAAACGACATGAAAACAAATTATGCAGGATGCATGTCTGCCATTAGCTCTCTGTAATTACCCACATTCTAGTATTAGCTTGCTACAATGATCGCATGAGAATTGGTTTCTTAATTAAAACTAAGATAAAAGTCCAAGTCTTCTTTGAGTTTAGATTTGTGTTGGGTTTTTTTTATGACATCTGTTTGCAAATAAGTTTGGCTTAGCTTCAGGTTACTTCTTTTTCACTACAGAAGAAGACATAATTACCTTTTAAATCTATACTTATATGTAGGTCCAAAACTGATTTTATCTGTATTTTCTTTCTAATGGGAAACAACTTTGAGTGAAAATGCTGTTGCTTAGTGCAGGGGGGCAATTAGCACTTGTTATAAAGTTTGAAATAGCTATGTGAGTTAGTAATTTGGAGTGATGATGAAGGCTAACTACTTAGCAGTTTGCATCTCCACTGTCTTTGAAGTGGTGTTCTCCACGTACAAAAGGAAAAATAATCAAAGAACTGTTTTTCCAAAGTAGACTGCTTTCTACAGGGCAGGTTATATTAGTGTTAATGCTTGGGAAAGGTGCCAGATTTCAATTAGGGCAGTAGCAGTTGGAGATCTCCAGCCAAAGGCACCTATAGAATGTAGCAGGGCAGCAGTGGTTATATTGTTATTTCAGTGTTTTGTTTTCTGCCAGCTTCACTAAACCCAGTGTTTCCTTCCTCCATTTGACTTTCCTTTTGCACTCCCAAGACCCCAGCATACCTGATTTACCTGCATTTTTATTACCTGTGTTTCTCTTTGAATAGACTTCAGTCATCATGATGTAAAAAATTCTGCCATCCTGTAAGTTCCAACTTGGGCCACAGATCATCCTTCTCTCTGACTCTTTCTATCACAACAGTAAAACAGATTAAATAAGCAACTCTGAATGGCAGAACAAACATAGCATAATTTCTTTATGATTTGTCCTTTGCCAAGATTCTCTGAAATCTAACAAAATACATATTTTCACAGAAGCTTTACTCTCAAGGCACTTCTTAGGTATCTCTTCCAGTTTTTTGGTGTTAAGCTCCTGAGGGCAGGCAGCCTTCTGGAAGAGTTACCCTTTGCCTGGACATCTACTTTCATGAACCTTCAGGTGCATAGCTGTTCTTTGACCTATTTTTCTCTTAAAAATTCAAGTGCAGTTGGTTAAGGAGTTCAGAAGAGATTGAGCAACAAGCAAATACATGCATCATCAGCCTGTTCCCTAAGGAAACCACGCTAATAGTTCTACACCTAACAGATGTAGAATTAGAAATGGACACCCCGATTTACTTTATGTTTATGCTTTCGTTGGGTTGGGTTGGGTTTTTTTGTGGGGGTCTTTGTTGGTTTGGTTTGGTTTGGTTTTGACCTTTTTTCTTCCTTAATCATTACTAGTGACTGCTTGAGATAAGGTACAGTCGGGGAAAACTGCAATTTGTGTTAAAATATTTGAAAGCATGGAGCTGAAAAGGAATTAAATGGCCACAAGTCAAAAGAGATGAAGAATAGCTTTTTACTCTTAAACACCTGGACAAAACTTCAGGTGTTAAAAAAAGAGCATGCTTGCACTGGAAGGAATACTGGAGGACAAGCTATATGTCAATGGTAACCTACCAAGGAGCAACTGACAGTGTTCAGAAAATGATAGGCACCTGTAAAGCTAAGAATCAGAAGAGGTCCATAGCCTAGTCTACAAGTAAATACGAAATAAGACCTCTAACGATCTGTGGATTACCAGGCTCTGAGAGGAGCAGTTTAGGAATACAAAACCGTTGCAGACAAATTCAGTTTTCTCTGTATCAGCCATCTGCAATGAAATGCAAATGTGAAATAATGCTGTCATGGACTGAAACAGAAGTGATGGAGTAAGTGGACAAGCTGGAGAGCAGCAAAACACTACGATTTGGCTCGCACCACGAGTCTTCTGTCAGAGAAGTCTGTCTGATGTTTGGACTCAGGGATGGATCCAGTGTAGTAGTTCATGTGTTGCTTTTAGGTTTTTTGTGTTCAGTTGGTAAGCTCTAGAGCAGAACTTGTATTTTTCTATATTCTCAGTTGTTATGCTTGTTAACAGCATGACATCTTACAATTTTGACAGAATAGTGGGGTGAAGGGGAGGAACGTTTATTGCATTTGCTGCTGGATTCAGAGATGTGTGGCAAATTTTTAGAAGAATGACAGCTCTATTTAATGATTCAATAGCATGGACACACAATGAAGAGGAGAGGTAGTTACTTGTCTTCAGAGCCAATTGGGAGAACATTACTTGCAGTGAATGGCCTTCGTATCACTAGCACTGAAAACTTTAGGCACTATGTAGTCCCTGCAGAATTTTAGTGAAGTACATGGACTTAACCAGATTGGTGATTAGGTTTTTTTCAGGTTATGTGTAAGTACTTTTCAATGACCGTTATTATACTAATAAGTAGAAGAATGTAGTACCTCTGTGCTGAGCTAGCAGAATTAAAACAGGCTGCAGTACAGAGCAAATGTCTGATTAGCTATGTAAGTACAGACATGATAGGAAGGGGATGTGATGTGGAGCACAAGCTCTGTATGACATCTGCATACTGACAAGTATGGATTCCATTGTTGTGAAGACTGTGCTTATACATCTTTTCATGCTTCTATAGCCTATAAATGCTAGGGCAGGAGGGATGTAGAATAGGTTATGCCTTATTTTCTTCATGTTATCATCTTTTCTGATACAGTTTCGGTTTTGCATGGATGTTAGAATTTTTATGTTTTAATGCTGCTAAAATATAATTTAGTAGTAATTCTTTTACAGGTTAGGGAACCATTGCAAATCTGTGTTATAAAGAAAACAAGAGGCAACTACTTGCAGGTGTTTAAATTTCACAGTGTTTTAGTGCAGTCTTCAGTAAGTCACTCTTAATGCTAGCTGCAAAGCAGTACTGAAGTATGGATTGTAATTCACTCATCTGGAGGTGGGGTTTGTTTTTGTTTTGTTTTGTTTTTGCACTGGCACAGAGTGAAGACAGTCCTAGTCCCAAGCGACAACGCCTTTCCCATTCAGTCTTTGACTATACAGCAGCATCACCAGCCCCATCACCACCAATGCGACCATGGGAGATGACATCAAATAGGCAGCCTCCTTTGGTTCGGCCCAACCAACATCACTTCTCAGGGGAAAGATGCAACACACCCGCACGAAACAGGAGGAGGTAAGCAAGCTGTGTAGGTTGGGGAACAATTTCTTATTCTTCCTGATTTGAGCTCAAGGGAGGTGTATGTCAGGGAGCACTGACTAGATCACACGTGGTAAACATGTTAACATTTCCTCTGAGCTGTAAATTATTGTAGTTGTAACTGAAAAGTTACTGGAAGTAATTCAGGTTGGTGCATCATCCCATAATTTGTGTGAATAGCCAGCTCGGGAAAGGTGTGCTCATTAACATTTTTAATTATGACCCTGATTCTCTTTAACTCTGCACTGGAGCAATAAGCATTTAGAAAAATGTGAGGAAAAACTTTTCTCATTGGGGTACTTTTAAAGATATTAAGAGTTATAGATATAGTACCATAATTTGCACTGCAGTCACAATTATTTTCGTACATAAAAACAGTCTAAATAAAGATGAGGGATACAGGCTGGGGAGAGTGAGGAGGTTAGCATAGTGTCACATGGTTGCTGGCGTGGGTGATTCACATGTAATAGGAGTTAGATTTTCACATTGGTTTTAGCTTGTGGCTCATTAACCTCTCAAAGCAGAGATTTTGGAAGAAGTTCCAGTGGTCATGGAATAATAGAGATGGGATGAATACATCGAACTGGTGCTTGGGTGGATGGTAGTATAGAAAGGCATAAAATGCCAGACTTCATTACTATTCTAGTTAAACTAATTATCCAAAACACAAACTTTCATTGCCTCACATTCTGCCTCAAAAATGCTGAGTCATCTAATGCAAGTTAAAACACGCTGTCCCTCTGTTGGCTTCTGGGAAGTATTGTGGCTTGGTTTGTACCAAAATTGCAGTGTCTGCTTTTTCATGAATGTAAAATATTAGACTTAAAAAATATATAACTTGGTTTTTTTCTGATTCCACAAATCAAATTTGTGAACCATGATCAGTCAGGTGTAGTTTCGAGGCAAGAGACTTTAAAAAATGCTAGTTTTGTATCATTGCTTCAGATCCATGAATCTGAAAGCTTTCAGTCAGTGGCATTCAAAATACACAGCTCTCGGAACAGCTTGTTAAACTTAAGAAAGAGGTTGAATTTTGAATTTGCAGGGTTATTGTGAAGACAGAAAAGTAAGCCTTTTGTACAATTTGGTACAGGGATGCTCTACAGAGGCATTTCATCCACAGAGTTTTTGTACCTTAAAATGGTTTGAACTGAGATGCCTAGAATATGCTGCATTTGGCCATTTTTGTTTGGTGCCCAGCTAGCCTACACAGATTTCTTTGCAATCTTCATTAACATCTCCTCCAGAGTAAGTAGAGCGCTTAACAAGCTAAAGGCCAGATACTGAATCTAGACCATTTGGATATACTGGGGGATGAAGGAGAGGAATGGGAGGTGTAGGAGATGAATGTGGCTAGGACAAGTGCCTGACATTCAAGTGCAGTCAGGTGTTAACCAAGGTAGTGGCCTGTGGCTTGCAAGTAAACTGTGCTGCCAGTGGAGAGACACCTCAGTGCAGAGCCATCTTCAGTCAGACAAGAGTTGTTAGGTTGGCTGCAGCACTGTGGACACAAAGCATTACTCTTTCTAGGGCCAGCTCACCTGCTCTTGGGTAGTAAGACCTGCTTTTGCCTCTAATCAGGGACATTTGAATGTGTCAGTACTTTGTTTCCCTGCACACAACTCGGCATTTTTTAGCTTGGGTACGCTGTTGCATTTGAGCTGGCTCTAAGTCAGTTCCAGAATAGTACCGTGCCCAATCTCCTCTCCTGAAACAGGATTGTTAGGAAGAACAACACATACATGTCTCTTATTTTGCAGAAGTCTTAGAATGCTCTGGAGCTGTATCAGAACTAATAACCATTCTCATGGATCAAAGCTTGATTCCTTAAGATCATTGTGAGTGCATCTGTTACTAATGCTTTAGATGAGGTTATGCATGTGCTTTTGAAGACAGTTTCCTGTTTTCCCTGCTTTGTCTTCTCTCTTCCCATCACAGAGTGGTCTCAGAGTTAATGAGGTTTTAAGATGAACATGAAAGGTGTACTCCAGTTGCAAATGGTCATTCAGCTCAAGGGAACAGACTAGGGCAAGTGCAAACAAAACCTCTGAAGTATGTGTAGTGTGGACATCACTCTGACCCAATGACATGAGCATCCACTCTTTTGTCCTACCAGTTCACTCTAGCTGGTTGGCACAGGCTCTAGTGGTTTTTTATTATCTGGATTTTTTCCATTGTCTGGGTTACTATGTAGACCTTACCTTTTTGTATCAGGGATTTTGTATGGTGCCTAGCACAACAGTGCCCTAATTCATTGTGGTTTTTTTCAGATTCATTGTAAGCAAATAAATACTGTGTTAGAAAGGTAGCTTCCTGGTATGAATTTGCAGAAAGATGTTATTTTTGTCCAGCTACTTATAGTACAGATAAGTTGAATGTAAAAGCATAATGCGTGCCTGTATGAAACAGAGAAGGCCATTCCAATTTGCCTTTACCAGTCATTGTGAAATGGGGAGATCTGTACTATTGCTGTGTCTCACCTTTCACCTGTGCTTCCTTTCTTCCTTGTCTTGAATGTAATTCTGAACTAACAAGATTTAAGAATGTGTTACTGCAAAGAAATCACCCTTTTTAGAAAACACTAAGGTCTGCCAATACTAACTCTGCAGTTATCGATAACTTTTGATGACTGTTCCTATCTGAGGGCAGGAATTTCTGCAATTTTTTTCACCACTTCATCCTGTCTCTTTGTTTAACTGGGCATTTACCATGTTTATACTGTGCCTGTAGAACCAGAGGAGGTTTTTTGTGCATATTTTTTAAAGACTTTAAGCACAAGTTCATTACTGATGTTAAATAATAGTTTAGACCCATGTTTGGACAATTCTTCTGAAGTCATTTCCAGTAATTCAGGAAGCATGTAGAGCCATGTATCCAGATGCTCTGAATTTTGCTGAATGAAAAGTATAGTTTCTTTATAACTCCGCATAGGAAAAATCCAGTTTTGCTTTTTCCTGTGAACGATGCTCCAGTCATTTAGAAAACCACTCCAGAAGTTCTGCCAGCTTTTGCTGGGTGTGCTTTCTCAATCCTGGGTTCATAGGAAGTAAAGCCAGACCTTTTAACAAAGACGGGGTAAGAGTAGTTTTATGAGAAGCTACCTTGTTTAAGTGCTGGTGGCGGTTAGAGGATTTCTGTTCTTCCAAAGCATTGAAGCTGTCTTTTGTAACTTGCCTCTCTTCCTGCAGCTTTTTCAAACAAAAATCCTTGCACAGACGTTTTGTGTTAAAGTATTGAGAGCATTTCTGTTTCATAGCAGGAAATAGCAACTTTAAAGCAACCTTAGTATTCCAAAAACCAGAACATCTTTTGCATCAATAGCTCTGTGGTTAGAAGTCATATATACCAGTTTTATCTAATGAGCATATTACAGGTGTATCATACTAGTAATACAGAGATGGAGAGTGCAACAAAAAACTCTGGGAAAGGAGACTGGAATTAAGACAAATACATTAGTAAGACTGTAAATGTAGGTTCTTAGTGCTTAGAAGAAAACACAGCTTGTGTGTTCAGACATGGTAATTTGTAAAGATAAAGAAGACTATGCATTTTTTTGGTTGCCTGGGGGTTTTTTGTTTTAAGAATGCTGTGTTTCAGTCTGGCATTATGCCTTCTGTCTGACCTGTTGTGAATTAGCATTTGTTTCAGTTCTAAAATGACGTAACATTCCTGTGAAGTAGGGCAGAAAAATAGTGGCTTGAGACATTGTATCCTATTCTCACAGTAGCATCTGAATAGCTGGTAGTAGGGTCCCTTTCCCCATAGTATGTCTGTTTCACACAGCACAAAAGTTGGACTCAACTTTAGGAATGTCTGGGCTTTGCCAACAGGTTTCAGGTTTATTTTATTTTTATTTGGTAATAGCAATGGGAATAGTGAAAATGAAGAATCTGAAGTTCTCTTGCACGCACTGTAGGAGAGGACATATTCTAATGGTCACAGACCCTTGCTGTCTCCTCTCTGTAGTTTGGTCCCTTCAGCCTGTTCCATAAGCAGGAAACCATTTTGTCCCACATAGCTTTAATTTGCTGTTGCCTCTGGGACCTGTAATTTATGTGTTGTGAAGATTGGAAGGCATGTATTGAAAGTACTAGGGGATGGGTTTGTGCTTTCAGTTCTTTCCCCTTCCAAATAAATGAGAAGTGACTTGATCAAAACTTCTAACAGCGAGTTTGTTACTTGTGTGTGCGTAATTTTCTGAGTGTGAACCTGAGCTGCTGGTCTTTGATTTACAGAAGTCTCAGCTCAAGGTAGTAGCAGCTCTGCTCAGACCATACACACAATTATATAAGAATACGTAACCAAATCCTGTGCCTGTAGATCAGATGCTTAAAAGAAGTAGATGCTCTGGTCTAAATCAATCTACACAACAGTTCTCCACTCTGAAAAAGAAAGATTACCACAATCAGAATTTCCTGGGATCTTCTGGAGGGAATTCTATGAGGCACTCAGTTACGTAGTGAACATGTGAGAGCTGAAAAATTAATTTGTCTCTTCAGAGGAGTCTACTGCTTTGTCTGCTGTCACTAGGTGAGCAACCATTCTGTGGTCTGGTTGCAGCTAGGATTCTGGTATCCTGGATCATGTAATGAAGGATTTTTACGTAGAATAAATGCACGGAAGTCTCTTGAAGTTTGCTGTCTTGACTTTTGAGTGCTTATCTTGGCAATCCAAGTGCCATTTTTTTAACAGGTTAATATTTACATAAGAGTTCTTTTCCTGGTTTCCTTTACAGCATTAAGCTATGCTCTATTAAGCACTTTTATGCTGAAAAAAGTGTCATCTCTTCAGGCTTTTAGCAGTTTTTTCAGTAAGAAGTTTTATTCCAATCTAATAAACCTGTTCTAGTGAAATTTTGCAGTGTAAAAACTTTCTTGATACTTGATTCTCTTGTGGTTTTAGTTATTAAGAAGGATTTGTGTCATTTATGTAATCTCTAATTTTTTTAATGTGTTTCCAGTCCTCCTGTTCGACGTCAGAGAACAAGGAGAGATCGTTTGTCTAGACATAATTCCATTAACCAGGATGAAAACTATCACCATCTCTCCTACGGACAGCAGCAAGCAATAGAAGAGCCCCGAGCCTTTCACCCACCAAACGTATCTCCTCGTATGTTGCACCCAGCTGCTCACCCACCACAGCAGAATGCAGTGATGGTTGATATTCATGATCAGGTAAGAGTTTTAGAGTACAAACAGAAGGGTGTTAAAGAAGTGGGGTTTGTTTGTTTGGGGTTTTCCCCCCCCAAATCTTCAAGATCCTTCTCCTCCCCAAATTAGTTGGCAATGAAAGTCACATAACACTAAATTCTATTTGCCCTCTTACAGAGCATTTTTCCTGTTGAATGTTAGTCATGTATGGAGCGCTGCAGTAGGCAGTGAAAAAACAAAAAGAAAGTCCAGAATTTTAATAAAGATTGATATTTAACAATTTTTCAATGCATGTATTGGCATAGTTTGGTAGGCCTCTGGCTCAAACCTTTGAAATGCAGGGGTTTTGCTTCTGAAGTTAATTTAATGTGATAAAGTTGTGATATGATAATTAAGAATGTGTTCTATTTCATGTGAACTACCTCTTCTTAGCTTAGGAGTCTCTAAGTAGTTAAAGTACATTATTTAGAAGCAGAATTCACAATGCCTATAATTGGTTGCCTATACCACAGCAGAACTCATGATAGTATCGTCACATAACCAAATTAGCCATCCAAGCCTAATCAACTCATCCTTAAATGCTATGAAAAAAATGAGATATGTGGCTGCTCCAGAAAGTAAATAATTCCTCTGTGCAACAACAACTGGTATAGAATTCTGTAACTGAGGACTTGTAAAAGAATTTGTCCTGTTGAGGTAACCTTTGGTGTTGTTTTTTGTTAAAGTCAGCAGGCTGCAGCACAAGTACATTAGTCGCTACATAGTCATGAACTGGAAAATATAACTGGTTATCCTGATGTCCACTTCTCAGACTGCATCACACAGAATGCAACTCTAACATCCCTTCTTAAAAACTGGTTTGCTTTCAGTGCAGCTGCATACTACTGGTGTGTTGTATTATGTGTGCAGAGCAGTTTTCAGTAGGGAAGTATTTGCATTTGGGACCAAGTACAAGGGTGGAAGCTAACGCCATTCTAGCCATCTCACAACCTTACATTTTGATGAACAATTTTACTGCTACATCATCTCAAAAATTCAGATTGTGCTCTTGCTTTACGTTGCAAGCTTACATCACGACAAACCTGGATAAATCCAGGTGTTCCAGACTGATATCTTCCATGGTGATGCTTTTTACTTACGGGACATAACCATTTTGAGAGGTCATTTTTTGTTATTGCTCTGAGCAGTAAATATTTCAGAATCACATGCAGCATTGCACTGTATGCCCAACTTTTGTACCTGAGCCAGAAATGGGTCAAATTCAGTGTGAGGGAGACTGGTTTCTGTCACTAGAGATATACAGGTTGAGATTTTAAGTTCTATTCCATGCTCTGTGTTCTCTTTTGGCCTCTGTGTCTGACTGTGCACTACCAGTTCAGTAGGTTAGCTGTCTTTATTCATTCTCACCTTCCTAATGAGCTCTTCTTACTTGTTCCATTTTAAGCAAGCAGGTTCCATTTTAGCAGATCATGAAGGAACAGGGAGCTTCCTTGAAATAATTACTTTTTATTAATCCATGCTCCCTCACATTTAAGCCTTTTCGGTTTTACTAGAGCATCAGAGATTTCTTGTTTAGTGTTTTTTAAAAAAACAAAAAAAGTTATTTGTAGGTCCAGAATACCTTTGGATCTTAGTTTGATGATTAAATTCTAGGAAATATTACTAGCTAGAAAATTGGGTTACGTGGGTCTGTTTCCTCATCTAAATGTGGATATTTAGGGCATGCTGCCTCATAATCATGTTCACTTTTCAGCTCTCTGGTTAGCTGTTCTGTTACATTTAGGTTAGGAGACTTAGCATGAGTGTTGGTCTGAAAGTGAATCAAGAGATTGGTCTCTTTGGAAGAAAGAAAATCTACACAATTTTCTTGTTCTTTAAAGATACAAGCCTCTGAATTATTGAATCAGTCCCTTCAGACATGGGACAATTCTTTAGCTACTTGTATATTACCTTTTATGTGGGAGTTACTGCCTTCTTATTTTGTAAGAACTAACCTTAGTATTGGGCGGGGCGGGGGTTATGGTTTAATAGTCTGAGATGCCTCTGTGTGACTTTAAGGTGCCTTTGAAGTTTTAACATTTTAAGCTGAGAGATCC
Organism: Haliaeetus leucocephalus; assembly: GCF_000737465.1. Lineage (NCBI taxonomy): Eukaryota > Metazoa > Chordata > Aves > Accipitriformes > Accipitridae > Haliaeetus > Haliaeetus leucocephalus. The sequence continues at coordinate 511,654 of NW_010972628.1, forward strand.
CTCTTGGCCTTACCTAGAAACTGTTAATCAATAAGTAATGTTCCACTGAGAAGAATATTTTAATGAACAGGAATTACAAGCATGTGCCTCCCTTTACACCTTCGTTGTGAATGTATTTTCTTCTGATATGTAGGTAGAAGCTTGTTATCTTACTCATCATGCTGTACAACACTGTTAAGAGTTTACAGTAAGTTACTGATTTTTTTTTGCTTTTGCTGCAGATCCATCAGGGCACAGTTCCTGTCTCATACACAGTGACAACGGTGGCTCCACATGGGATACCACTTTGCACGGGCCAGCACATCCCAGCCTGCAACACACAGCAGGTCCCAGGGTGCTCAGTGGTTTTCAGTGGGCAGCACCTTCCAGTCTGCAGTGTGCCTCCCCCAGTAAGTGGGTATCTGTAGTTACACTAGCTTCAATCTTAGACACAGGAATGGCACCTTAGAGCTTCAATGTCTGTATGGCTTTAATTGTGTTGGAAATAGCCATTTTTTTTCCACCTGTGGTAAATTGCAGTACCATAGCAGTGTAGGCTTAGAGCTGGTAAGCATATGCTACTTGCCTACTGTCTTTATAGAGTATGACTTTATAGTATAGAGTCCTGATGGTATTTAATTCAAACTAGATGTTGGTTTATGAACTGATTTCTTAGCAGCAGCTATTCTGCATACTTTCAGATAGTAAGAGGAAGCTTTATAAGGCTTTTATTCGGCAGCTCACCTAGAAAAAAAATCTTAGTAGAGACTTTATTCAGGGATTGGATACATACAAAAAGGTCTGATACTCAGAAGTCAGTTTTCTTCTGAGAAGTAATAAGGTTCTGAAAGATCACTAAAAGCTGAAAAGGGCTCTTCTGTCTCAGAATGGTCTCATAAAATGAATCAGAATATTCTTAAATAATGATGTCTCTGTGCCTTTCTGGGAATAAAGTGCCTTGACTGTGTAATTTGCCACCTTCAAGTTTGAAAGAACTTGAACTGTTTTCTTAGAAATTTTTATGTATCAGCTAGGAGATACCACTTTCCAGGTCATAGCATTCTGATGCTACCATTCTGTGAAAATTTCATCATTAAGTGTTAACAGGCACCAGTGCTGAACAAGTGTACCCCAAGAAGTTTCAGCTGTGCAAATAAAGGTTGCAGAATCTGTTGGAAGAGTCACAGCTTTTTTTTCCCTCCTTTTTCTAGTATAAATCTGTAATATCGTACGTAAATACTATATATAGTGTCCAGTAACCATTTATAATGTTGGTATAAACATTCGTCTCTGCCAGCTGTGTATTTGCAAGCAATGTGTAACTTAACTTTCCTGTTGCACATTCTGTGACCTGAGGGCGTGAACAAGCCTATGACACTGAAACAAAACCCTTGATGTGACCACCTATTTATTTAAGCTGCTCGTTGAAGAGCGAGGGTAATTTGCATTCATCTTGTCCAGATGCCATTTATCCCCATGAGAGACAACAATGTCTGCAGCATACTGCTGGCCAATCTGGAATATTTGTGGGGAATATTTCCCCTTACTTTCCAACTGGTGAAAATCTGTTACATGAGTCAGTGTGTAACCCGGAGGCAGGATGAGAGATAACTTTTTTTTTCTCTTTAGTGGTGGTGTTAGTGGAGCAAAGCAATCTGTCGTGGTTTAACCCCAGCCAGCAACTAAACACCACGCAGCCGCTCACTCACTTCGCCCCCACCCAGTGGGATGGGGGAGAAAATCAGGAAAAGAAGTAAAACTCGTGGGTTGAGATAAGAACGGTTTAATAGAACAGAAAAGAAGAAACTAATAATGATAATGATAACACTAATGAAATTAACAGTAATAATAAAAGGATTGTAATATACAAATGATGCACAGTGCAATTGCTCACCACCCGCTAATAGATGCCCAGTTAGTCCCTGAGCGGAGATTCCTGCCCCCCCCATTTTATATACTAGATGTGACATCACATGGTATGGAATACCCCATTGGCCACTTTGGGTCAGCTGCCCTGGCTGTGTCCTGTGCCAGCTTCTTGTGCCCCTCCAGCTTTCTTACTGGCTGGGCATGAGAAGCTGAAAAATCCTTGACTTGAGACTAAACATTACTGACCAACAACTGAAGACATCAGTGTTATCAACATTCTTCTCATACTGAACTCAAAATACAGCACTGTACCAGCTACTAGGAAGACAATTAACTCTATCCCAGCTGAAACCAGGACACAATCTCAGGCTGGGTACCCAGAGATTGGAACAATACTTGCATAGTAAATTCAGCAAGGCAAGAAAGCAACATGTCCTAAAAAGAGAAAAGAGAAAAAGCTGAATCTATATTGGGGCTTAGGGAAATCCAAACAACACTTACAATCTCTGCTTTGAACAGGTATATTATCTGTGCAATTCATAAAATGTTTTATAATTCAGCAATGCAGCTGTCCTATACATATAGAGTAAAGCTCTAACAGGTTGTTTCGACTGAATGTACAACAGTTAATCAAATGTGTTGAGACAACGGATGCAGTAAAAGTGAATATAAAGAATTAAGGTTGAGTATATGTAACATCAGCAGGCAGACTTTATGCTTTCTTTTATTATGTCACAGAATTGAGGAATAATTTAAGTTTGGAGTGGGCTCTGGAGGTCATCTGGTGGTCACCTGCTACAAGCAGTACATGTCTCCAGGGATGGAGATTTCACAACCCTCTAAGCCTCCACTCCAGTGTTTGACTATCCTTGTGAAGAATTTCTTCTGTATATCTGATTGAATTTTCCTTGCTGCAACTTGGTCCCATTGGTCCTTGTCCTTTCACTTTACCCCTTGAGGAAGAGTCAGGTTCTGCCTGTCCACTCTCATGAAGTAGCTGAAGACAGTGGTAAGGTCTTCGCTTATTTTTCTCTTTTTAAGGCATAACAAATCCACTTCTGCAGCCTCTTCTTTTATGCAGTGTGATCCAAGCTCCTGGTCATCATGTTGTCATTCAGTGGACTCATTTCAGTATGTCAGCTCTTTCTTTGGCACTGGGGAGGCCAAAACTGGACACAGGACTTGAGATACAGTTTCAGGAGTTCCAAATAGAGGGGCGGAATCACTTCACTGGACACATTAGTTACATTCTTAGTAATGCAGCTGAGTGTGCAGTAGGCCTTTTTGACTGCAGGAGTGCACTGTAGCTCTTGTGTACTCTCTTTGATGTCTCCACCAGAACCCAACTTTTTTTTTCTGCAAATCCGCTCACCAACCAGTCAGTCTCAAAATGTCCTGCTCCATGGGGTTATTCTCTCCAAGTGCCAGACTTCATATTTGCTTTTGTTGAACTTCACATAGTTCCTGTCAGCCAGTTTCTCCAGCCTATAAAAATACATCTGAAAGATAGCCTTGCCCTCCACCATGTCAGCTTGCTTCACAGCTTCATCTGTGAGCTTCCCAGTATCCTTTTGTTACTTTCACAGTATTTGTCTCTCTCACTGCATATGTAATTATAAAATAAACAATTGTCATTTATGAAATACCTTCATCAGTTTTAAAACTTCTTGAAAACATATGTTCAAACAGCAGAAGTTTTCCAAAAGCCTGAATGAATAAACAGATAATTTTCATTTCTTTCCACTTGAAATATAATGCAGCCTCATTTGCTCTAACTTAAAAAGTGCCATGGACATAGCACAGATCGTTCCAAACATATATTGGAGCTATGGTAATCTTTATCATACAGAATCATGGGATGAAACCTATTTTAACATGTTCCCCAAAGTACCTCCTGTTTTAAAGAACACTGTGTGATGTTCTACCTGCATATTTATCTTCAACTACTTCAGAGAACAGTTTTCAATTCAGTAAAATACAATTTAAAAAATATTTTTAAGAATAAAAACACTTGCCTATTGTATTTCTTTTGTAGAAGAATGATGCAGTAGCTGAGGGTGAAGAATAGTCAGCATTTCAGAAAAAATAGTAGTCAGATCAAATTAATCTGCTGCTGCTTCCGTGCATGTAAAAATTTATGTTTGGTCATGATCACAGTGAATTGAGGTGATAGTTACACCTCCGCTAATGTAATCTGATTTTAAACTAGATCTCTTTACCATTTTATGCCATTATAGTCAGTATGCACAATATGTTGTGTGACATGACTAAAAAGAAAAAAAAAAGATCAGAACTGGGTCCTCTTTCTTCGTAAGATTTGATAACAAGTACCTTATTAATTGCCCTTTTAATTGTCAAAAATGTAACGGAAATGCCTGACATTGTGATGATGGATCAAAGAGCAAGAAAAAGAGAATGCAGGTTTCCTTGCTCCTCCATATCTAGAGTCAGAAGTAAAACTGAACACTTCCACAAAGCACATTCCCTGCAGTACCTTCATCACTTTAGTGTTCAAACTCTAGTGCCCAAAGTTGCTTTTGTATGAGGAATTTCAAAGAGGAGAGAAAAGGGGCTATTTCCCACAGTATCTGTCACTTAGGGAGCCGCCTTTAGAGCATGGGGCTCCCCTCAAAGTGCAGAACTGAGCTGAGCTTGTGAATTATTCTTAGTATGTGGGGCAACAGAGGTTTTAATGCACAGTCTGACAGCTGGGAGTCCCTCAGCAATATTTAGAGCTTAAAATTTTTGCAAGGCCATTGCTTTGGCAAGTTGTTTTGAAGGTAATATGTGGGAAGAATAAAATTGACTAGGATAACAGTATCTGCTCATCACTTAGGAGTCTGTCTAATCCTGGAGTATTGAAAACCCTAACTGCCACTGACCTCATAAGAAGACTTCCAGAGCTTGTTCTGTATTAATCCCTGTTCCTTGTGTATTTGATTGAGTTGCTATTTGTGTGTGTTTTGGAGGCTTTTCCTAGGAGGCAAAAGAACTGCTTTGTTTTAATGATATCTTGCCCTAATAAATATAGAATGTTCAATAGGGAATGTTTGTGCTAGATACAAAAATATGTTGTTTTCGTTTTATTTCAGATGCTTCAGGCGTGCTCAGTCCAGCACCTACCTGTACCATATGCAGCATTTCCACCCCTCATTTCTAGTGACCCATTCCTTTTGCATCCTCCTCATATCTCTCCACACCACCCTCCTCACTTGCCTCCTCCAGGACAATTCGTTCCTTTCCAAGCACAGCAGTCACGGTCGGTAAGTAATGCTTCTTACCCCACTCTCCATAGAACTGGTGGGGCTGGATGGGCAAATAGTGCTGATAGCTGACTGAAGAAACAGAATGATTTTGTTTAAAGTAGTAAGTTGTGCACTTATGTTTCCTTAGCAAGTCTGTAACCACTTAGTGTGAAGATAAAAAAGTAATTTTAAAGTTCACCGTGTTTCTCTTCAGATTTTGTCAGTTGTTGTCTGTGCTGTTTCTCCATAGGGCTATACTTCTGTGAAAAAGATGTATATTTGCTTCACCAACTATTCCTTCAGGTATTTCTTTCCCAGGAAGCAGAAGAGAATCCAGAGGAGGTTGTGTAGTGCAGTAGTGGTCTCAGAGAAAAGCTTAGCAGAGAGAGAAGAAAGCACAGAATGTTACTTTCGTTACATGCTTCTGTTGTATTACTTCTCAGTTAATTTTTAAATGACCAGTGCTTTTCCTAGAACATAATGACCTTAGGTCATCCAGACACATTCAGGAGCCTACAGTTGCCCTTTCTCCTTTTTTTTTTTGGTTTTTTTTCTCCTCACTTATGAAAGTTACTGATGCCTTCTGCTTAAGCAGACTTGCCTTAGTGATAGGGACTATGCAAACATGGGAAAATGTAACCACCTTTTGGATTTGGGGGGGAATTAGATTTTCAGTTCTGGCCTACAGCTCTTACTGGGGAGTTATCTGTATATTCGTGTCCGTTAGTTTGCTCCTCTGACTAGAAGATGCCAGTATTTCCCTAACGCAGAAATAGAAAACAGCTTCACTGTTACTTACAAACACTGCTGAGACTTCTCCATGCCATGTCTCAGGTGTGGATAAGGTTGTAATCACTTTGTTATGATGATAGGAGAACAACTGGGAAAATATGGGTTTTAGTGGTAATCTTTTTAAGATTGTCTTTTAGAAAATGTATGGGCTCGGGTTTTATAGCTTGGGTTGCTTAGTTAGGTTATTGACTAGGCTTGCCTGTCAACTTTCAGCTCTGGCAAAGAGCTTGTATCTTAGTGTTTTAAGAATACCTTGTGTTTAAAGTTTGCTCTGCATAACAGGGAAACAGAATATTCCTTTGGTTCCATAAGGTGGCTTTCTTAGCTGAATTTCTTGAAATGGTGGAATTCAGTGTCAAGAACAGAAAGGTGTACTAATGAAACAATGACAGTTCCTGATTATTTCCTGAGTACTTTTGGGCCTGACTGATGTACTACATACAGTTGACTAGATTACAATACTGAACTGGAATCTCATGCTTCTGAAACCTCTGGACTATGTGTTCGTGGTAGGACTGCATGCATGACCCACCTAGGAAAGCATCTGCTTGATTACTGAATATCATTAGCAGTTTAATCCACTGGATTCGCTATGTTTCCTCTCCACTTTGCAGATTTTCTGGCACAATTTCAGTTCTTGTCTATGGTTGTTTATTTTTTTCTCTCGCATAGTTGTACAGTGAGAGCAGCCTGGCAAGAAGGAGAGCAAATATTTGTCCTGAAAAATGCAAGACACAGGAAATTACAGCCACTTCTATATTTGCTAGATCGCATAAATTCCTGGTCTATAAGCATGGCTAGCTGGAAAAGGTGAATTTATATCAAATGTGTAGTGTTGTCTTTGCTTTTTGGTAGTGTTAATGACACAGGAATTGTTCAGAGTTACTATGTGAAACTGGGTACAATTATAGCTGTAATTTTTTGGTTTTTTGTTTTTTGGTTTTTGGTTTGTTTTTTTTTTTTTGGTTTTTGGTTTGTTTTTTTTTTTTACCCTATAAAATTGACCACAGCAGCTCAGAACATACAGCTGGGATTGCAGTTCTTTATTGGGGAAAAATGGCATCTCTATTATTGCAACAAAGCTTTTTTTTTTTTTTTCTTTTTTTTTTCTTTTTTTTTTTCTTTTAGCCACTTCAAAGGATAGAAAATGAGGTAGAACTGCTTGGAGAACATCTTCCTGTAGGAGGTTTTACATACCCTCCCCCAGCCCATCCACCAACATTGCCTCCCTCAGCTCCTCTCCAATTCTTAACCCACGATCCTTTACACCAGGAGGTGTCATTTGGTGTAGTAAGTATTGTTTTCTGTGCCACATTCTCATTCATAATACATTAACATTCTTGATCTTCATTCTATAGTACATTTTGTTGAAAAGTGGCACTTCTTGCAGTTTTATTCCATTATTGGCTATAGCTGCATACTGTGGTATTTTCTTCAAGCTTGTTTTAATCAAGTTAAGGGTAACTTAATGATACCAGCGAATTATTTCTGATAACATTATTTGCAGAGTGTTGTAACAGTTACTTAGAAAACATTTCATGTTACCACACAGTCCAGGACTTCTACTGCAGATATTAATTAGTACAGTTCAGAAAAGCTGCTGTCACTTTTAGCTAATTCTTCATCGTATGTTATGTTTCCACAAGTCAGGAAAGCTAGAATGCTTTAAAAATAGTTCTTTTCCAGAGTGTTCGCAATTCGCAGGCAAGCAGTTGTATAGAGTGCTTCCATAATTTTGACTGCACCATGTTATAAAGACAGCCAAGCTTGCTTAAGCTAACTTTATGGGGATCTACAGGCAGTTCAACTGCAGCAGCACAAAAAAAATTAAACCTGCTGCAGGATAAAGTCTGTGCTGAATTTTGTGTTTCTGTAGTGTGTCCAGTACCTGTGCTACCTCTAGGATCTTTGTGGTGCACTTCAATCTGCAATTATATTGCATCCTGAGATGTTTTTTGTTGTTGTTGTTGTTCTGTGTGCATTGTTTTTTTTAAAAAAAACTTTCCTGTCTGTGTAATGCTTGAAGAAATAACCAGAAGTGAAGTACAGGCTCTGAATTTTTTTGATGTTTGACCTGTGCATCAAGTTGACAAAAGGTTTTAGAGGCATATTATTATTCAAAATTTTAAATGAGAATTAAATTTTAGGGCCTGTGACTACAGAATATACAGATAACTTCTCTTTAATTAGTTTTCTTGAAATCACATAACCTAGTTAAATGCTTGCTGCAGTTTTTATAAAGGTTCAAATAAGTCTCCACCTTTAAAAAAATATTCAGCTTGTTAAACTAAAGGTGTACAGATTTTCAATTAAGTTTTCAGGCACTATGAGTCACTCTGGAGACAAAGACACTTAAAAACTTCCATAAACTGCTTGTATTTTACTCAGTATGCTTGTTAGATGAATTACAATCACAAACATTTTGGTTGGAGTGAGGCTTTCTTGATTTCCAAGTTCAGTCTTTAAAGTATATAAAGAACAAAATACCATCTTTTTGCAGATTACATAGCATTTGTCCTCTCTGATGCTTCAGTTCTGGGTTGTATATTGCTGATGAGCATGGTCTTTTATAAAGCAATCCTAAATCTTTATAAAATTTTCTAGAAAAATACAGTTTAAGTGGAAATTTTTACCACATATGTCTCCGTTTTAGTAGGTAATGCACGGAGTTTTGAAAAATTATAATGAAAATTTAATTGTACAAGGAAAGAGCTCAGCATACAAATGAAAAAAAGTATGACAAAAAAGCCCTGATTTATCCATGGAAAGAACAGATTGAAGCTTTAGGCTTGACTGTCCTTTAAGTGTTGTTCAGCTGCAGAAATTGTACTGATTAAACTCTCCGTGTACATTTGAAAGGCTTCAACCCTTCTTTAACGTAAACATAAATAGACACCACTGCTTAAAAGTGTTTTTTTTAAAAAGACATTTTTTAAAAATCTTCTTTTAAAGACTTTTTTTTTTAAAGGCTTCTTTACTCAACCACTGGGCCTAAAGCCTGAGCTTTTATATTTACAAGAGGGTCCGCAGTTCAAGTCCTGTTTCCCAAACCGGCCTGCACATAGACTAAGCATACAAGAGCTTGCAATGATTTCTGTTGAGTGTTACTACTTTTTCACATGGAATGGTATGATTGTGTTTTATCAATGGGAATCATTTCAAATTGAGGCTGAGGTACTTTTGGATTTGAGCAGAGGCTGGATTTTTTTAATAATGCTTTATTGAAAGTGGATTTCAATATTCAGATTTTATTTCGTGATTAAAAAACCAAAACGTTGAATCACAGACTCACAGACTGGATGAGGTTGGAAGGGAGGTCATCTGGTCCAACCCCCCGTGCTCAAGCAGGGCCACCTAAAGCCGGTTGCCCAGGACCATGTCCAGGCAGCTTTTGAATATCTCCAAGGAGGGAGACTCCACCACCTCTCTGGGCAACCTGTGCCAGTGCTCAGTCACCCTCACAGTAAAGAAGTGTTTCCTGATGTTCAGACGGAGCCTCCTGTGTTTCAGTTTGTGCCCACTGCCTCTGGTCCTGTCACTGGGCACCACTGAAAAGAGCCTGGCTCCGTCTTCTTTGCACCCTCCCATCAGATATTTATGTACATTGATAAGATCCCCCTGAGCCTTCTCTTCTCCAGGCTGAACAGTCCCAGCTCTCTCAGCTTTTCCTCATACATGAGATGCTCCTATCCCATCTTAGTGGCCCTTCGTTGGACTCTCTCCAGTGTGTCCATGTTTTTCTTGTGCTGGGGAGCCCAGAACTGGACACGAGTTCCAGTTCCACAAGTTCCAGTTGAAGCTTATTTTCTTCTTTCTTGCAGCCTTACCCACCTTTTATGCCTCGAAGACTCACAGGGCGCAGCAGATACCGATCACAGCAGCCAATACCACCACACCCTTACCATCCCAGCCTATTACCTTATGTGCTGTAAGTTCAAAGTACATTTGCTTCCATGTAGGCTATTGGGAAGTCACGTGACTTTCAACAAGAGTCTCGGCACTTTTTATGGTTGGACTCTACCAGAGAACAGACATAGTTCAGCTGTCCCAGAGAACAGGAAAACTTCCATTTCTATGTAAAGTTTTCAGCCTATTTTGAATAACGTACACCCTTGAGCAAGGAAAAATATAAGTGAACAATTTTGTCCAATGTAGTTTTGTAGATTTTTCTGAGGCACAGTAGAATTCTTTGTAAAATCTTCAACAAATTTTAAAACTTGATTCTTGGATACTCTTGAAGAAGCATGGTCACACTGTAGGATAAAGTCCTAGGAGTCTTCACTTATGGAATAAATTCATTTGGTTTGGTTCTTAATTACAAAACACAAGGGTGGGAGCTTTCTGTGATGTGTTACTCTTTACTGGCTGAACTGCTAATCTGTTACAGCTATTCAATTTCTGTTCTGCCTCTGATTAGCTGTTTCTGGAAAAGATGTGGGACAATTAACATTTAGAAATTCTCTGCAGTGTGTGATGGTAGACTCTCTGTGGCAGAGTTTGGGTACATGACACGAGATTTATTACTCTTCTGTGTTCTCTTTTGAAATAAGTATGAAATGTGTGGAAAACAAAGATTATTTTCTGGTGGCAAAGGTGACATTGACAAGGAAATAATCACACATTGGCACCAGATCTGTACTTTCTTGCTGTGCAATTTCAAATGTGGCATGAAAATGGCACCAGAAATATGATCTAGTGAAGTTGTTCAGCTTTGCATCTTACAGTCTTAGAGTAATGTCATAGCTTCTTGCCTGTCCATTGAGGACACAATGTGGCACAGTAATTCCTGATGACTTGACTGGGATTTTAGTATATTTTAGTGCTGTGAATTTGTGATTTCTATGTCTGTGCATTAAGTTTTGACCCATAGTACTATCTTGGGGTGGTAAAAACACTTGTTGAATATAAAAACAGAAAAACATCTCTCTTGCCTCCCTGAAGAGATTCTGCTTTAACCAATATCACAGTATGTGACAAAGTGAATTTGTGCTTGCCTTCAGTATGGAAGTTGGTCCAGTAGCATATCCTATTTATCTTTGTTGTGTACTATAGGCTTACAAAAGTTTCACGGCTTTTGTATTGGAGAGCTAAGTGAACTTAGGGTTCCTTTTGTTTGTTGATATTTTATCCACTTAAAGAAATAAAACATATTTGAAAACAGAGCATCAATTCATTGTCAGTTTTAGCTCTCCATAATCTGTGATAATAAAGAGATAAGTTTTTATAATAATGCTGAGCCTCGTTGGAAGTAGCAGTTGAGACATGCATGCAATTAAAAAGGCAACACTCCCTGTATCAAAAAGTGGCAGAATTAGCTTTTTCCTTTGACTATTTCACTTCAAATGTTCATTCTTGACTTCAAACTTAACATTTTTACCAGTTCTGAGAACTTGCTGATTTGAGAGAGATCAATAAGGTAACTTTACCTCTGCCAGACGTTTCTGTGCTTTTCTTCAACATGCTGAACCTTATATTGTTTGCTCTCATGGTAGATCAATGCTGCCAGTGCCACCTGCAGTTGGACCAGCTTTCAGCTTTGAGTTGGATGTGGAAGACGGAGAGGTAGAAAACTATGAGGTTGGTGTGCAAACTGCAACTATCTTTAAAGAACAGAAGTTAGCTCAAGCAACGTAAAATTTTACTACATTTTGCTTTTAATCTTGCTTTTGCCTTTCGAATAAATTTAATGACTGTGAAGGCAGAATCCAGAAACCATCCTTTCAGATTTTTTTGCAATACTGGATATTAGAAGTGCTTAGCTTTATTTTTTGTCTATTGCTCTTTCCCAGAATCCACCCTTCCAGGCTAGTAATCATTAAATTGGTCAGCTTTTATGTTCTACATGCTACTCTTCTCCTTTTGAATTTTAATTGATTTTAAATATCAAACAGAAATGAAGCACTTTCAAAAGAACAGAGTAAGTTACTGGGTTTATATGCTTAACTTCACAGAATAGTGTTAATGTCATAGGATTAATTAATCTAAATGTAATGTTTATAAAACTGTCTTACTGCCTTTTCTTCTTGGTCCTCAGGAGGGTACAGTAATTCACATCTATAGATGTAGAACCCTCTTTAATGTCCTAGATAATTATGGGGCAGTCCTAGCTGTTGTGTCTTTGCTGTTTCTGAGGCTATTGGATTCCATTCAATTTCTTTCCAAACAGTCATCATCAACCCTCTCTTTTGCATCTCTTTGCCTGTGCTCCCCTTAAGAGCTCTGTGTAGTTACACATTTTCAGTTTAACAATGAGTACTTCTGTAATAACTTATCTGCTAGTTCAGAAGAAGCATCATCTTATTTCTGAGAATTTCTGAGAGTTTGACAGTATTAGAAATCTCTTTGTGACCAGTATTGTTTGCAGCCTTCACCAAGTCTTTTAACTTTTCTGTGCCTTCGTTCTCCATCATATTCATAGTGATATTTTTCCTAGGCCCATGTGAAGGAGCGCAAGTTACATACATGACAGAGTGCCAGTTATTTACATGAGAGGCTTTTAGTTGCAATGCTTGGCTTATGGAAAAAGAAAAGAAAATTTAGCAAAAAAAGTGCTTAAAGTTTGATGGTATGTATTTGTTTTCCAGATTGAGGATAAAATGTCCATATTTCAATTCAGCTAGCCCAAGACATGGAGTGGGAATCAGAACCTGTCCCATTAAATTCTTGATTTCTCACAAGACCAGACTCACATATTCTTAGGAAGCAAACTTGTTAATGATTTTTTCTGGTTACCAGCACTGTTAATTTCATAGTGGGGTGAGGGGATCCTTCAGAAGCAAAATACTTACCAAGCTGTGCATGCAGCCACAGGTCCTGGAGGTTTTGAAATTGCAAAGAGAACATCTTACATGATTAGAAAGATGATTGAATTCTGACAGATTTTCCGTGGGTCTTGTGTTGTAGGGAAGAACTAAGGTTCTAAACTTTACTCTATAGAAGGGTGTTTTGTGCTACCAGCTGGGGTAGTGAGATGTAATGTCAGCCTGACCTCTAGTGGAACCAGAGCCTCTCTGAGCAGTGAATTTTTAAATGTCCAGTTTCCATGTTTTGCAGGCACTGCTGAATTTGGCAGAACGCCTAGGAGAAGCCAAACCACGAGGGTTGACAAAGGCAGACATTGAACAGCTTCCATCCTACAGGTTCAATCCAAACAACCACCAGTCAGAACAGACATTGTAAGTACATTGGTCTCTTTCAAAGGTCCATAATTCAAGTGGTGTTCCCCAGGGCTTAGTATTGGGGACAGTTCTGTTTAATATCCTTACTAATGATCTGGACAAGGGGATTGAGTGCACCCTCAGTAAGTTTGCAGATGACACCAAGTTGGGAGGGAGGCTTGATCTGCCCAAGGATAGGAAGGCTTTACAAGAGGGATCTGGACAGGCTGGATCGATGGGCCAAGGCCAATTGTGTGAGGTTCAACAATGCCAAGTGCCAAGTCCTGCACTTGGGTCACAACAACCCATGTAGTGCTACAGGCTTAGGGAAGAGTGGCTGGAAAGCTGCCCAGCAGAAAAAGACCTGGGGGTGCTGGTTGACAGCCAGCTGAATATAAGCCAGCAGTGTGCCCAGGTGGCCAAGAAGACCAATGATCCTGGCTGGTATCAGAAATAGTGTGGCCAGTAGGACTAGGGAAGTGTTTGTGCCCCTGTACTCAGTACTGGTGAGACTGCATCTTGAATTCTGTGTTCAGTTTTGGGCCCCTCACTAGAAGAAAGACTTTGAGGTGCTGGAGCATGTCCAAAGAAGAGCAATGAAGCTGGCGAAGGGTCCAGAGAACAAGTACTATGAAGAGCAGCTGAGGGAACTGGGGTTGTTTAGTCTGGAGAAGAGGAGGCTGAGGGGAGACCTTATCACTCTCTACAACTAACTGAAAGGAGATTGTAGTGAGGTGGGTGCTGGTCTCTTCTGTCAGATAGCTGGAGATAGGACAAGAGGAGATGACCTCAAGTTGCATCAGGGAGGTTTGGATTGGATATTAGGAAAAAGTTCTTTACTGAAAGAGTTGTCAGGCATTGGAACAGGCTGCCCAGGGAAGTGGGGGAGTCACCATCCCTGGAGTATTCAAAAAACGTTTAGACAAGGCACTTCAGGACATGGTTTAGTGGCTATGGTTGATGGTTGGACTCCATGATCTTAAAGGTCTTTTCCAACCTAAATGATTCTATGATTCTAAATTATGTGGCTATATTTTAATTTCTTTAATTTGCAGCCTCAGCTAGGCCAGAAGGGCTTTAAAAGCAGTCATGTCAGTAAACAGTTTAATTTTCTTTTTTTTCTTGGATTGCTTTCCAGATCAAAAACTATTTATCCTTACTTTAAAACCTCTATCTAGTCTCACATCATTTCACTATGTTTCAATTTAGTTCCTCAGCATTTAAAAAATTAAAATGAAAGAAAGGTGTTCTAGGTTTTGTTCAGTCAGCGTACTAGATATTAAAGTGACATTGTCAAGTTTTAATTTAGCCTATGTTAAAATAGTTTCAAGCGTTGAAGTTTCAAGTGCTTCTGATAGAGCTTGGTCAGTGGTTTAAGAGTGCATCTTCCTATTTTTAAAACCCATTAACTTACTGTGTTTGAAAGATCTGCACAACCAAGTAGAAAGGGCAGTATAGATATGAAGGTAGTTAAAGTGACTTAGTACCAAATGCTGTCTAATGTTTGAACTTCAGTGTATGGATTTTCCCCTGAGATTCCAGTTTCAGTGATCCTCAGTGTGACTTACCAGTATCAGTAGGGTGTGAACTTATAGATCATGATCTCCATTGTTTTTAATTTTGATTAAACTTCTGTTGTATTGGTTGGGTCTATGAACTCCTGTGAGCAGGAGCAATTGCTTTGTGATTTGAAAGCACAGAATTGTTTTTGTCATTTTCTGTTTACATTATCACACGACACACCTTCAACCACAGATATAGATAACTGTAGCTACCCAAGGAGTAAAAGAGCTACCACGTTGCAGTCGTACCTGTAAGGTTTTGTATGGAATATGTATTTGTTGTTCTTACATAGCAGATACATTTGAACTTCGTTGTCTTTTTTAGGTGTGTGGTGTGCATGTGTGATTTTGAGTCAAGGCAGCTACTTAGAGTCTTGCCCTGTAACCACGAGTTCCATGCCAAGTGTGTCGACAAATGGCTGAAGGTAAAAAAACAAACCAAAAAAAACCTTCCTATCTTATAGGGAATTAGTTATGTAGTTTGGGGGGAGAGGGAAGGAGTATTTTGCTGTTCTTCATTTTATCTTGTT
Source organism: Haliaeetus leucocephalus (assembly GCF_000737465.1). Taxonomy (NCBI): domain Eukaryota; kingdom Metazoa; phylum Chordata; class Aves; order Accipitriformes; family Accipitridae; genus Haliaeetus; species Haliaeetus leucocephalus. Next base: position 526,788 of record NW_010972628.1, read on the forward strand.
TCATGTTTCTGATGTTTAGACTAGAAATCCCAACAGAGTGGAAGCACTGCCTACTTAGAATATTTTTCTAGTAATTGATGAAGGATGTTTCTTTGGTGCAAGGAAAAGTGAATATGAAGAGAATTATTTCCATTGACAGATCTTACTGTGTTTTCCATTTGCATAAAACAATGGCTGTGAATTCAAGTAAAATGTGAAATTAAAGAAGACTTGAAAACAAAATGTAACTTAATAATATAGGAAGTATGAATTAGAGTTTCTCTGATGATGGTGGCTTTAACTATTACATATCCTGCATAGCAAGCATGAGTACTAATATCTTCCTCCCCCACTTTGCTATTAACGTTAGGTTCTGGGGCAAATAAAATGTATAATGTGTGTATGTATATGTGTATGCATATATACGTTTACATAGAAATGTAATAGATACAAATAGAAATCATAGTTTTACAGAATCATGATATACCCTTCCAAGAGAATCTGAGCAGAAAAGAAAGTGTCTAGAATCAGGGCAGCCCAGTAAGAGGACAGAGAAAATAGTACAGAAGGTGTGAAGAACAGGAATACAAATAAGTAGATGGTGATACACAGACATCTCTACAAGCTGCATTAGCCAGATCTACTGCCGACACAGTACTGATCCCCATCTTGCCTCACCTTTTTTTGGCATTTTATTCTATTCAGTTTTAATACACTCTGAGTGTAGCCTGTTGTGTAGAACATTGGAACAAACTGCCGTGATCCTGAATACAGGATACGCTGCCTAGAGAATTACAGGTGGTGTCTGTTGTTTTGGAAAAAGAAATTAAACCCCCTTGCCTTTATGGCTTCATAAAAGCAAGAAAATGCCTATCTTAGGCATACACTAAAATATTCAGGGCAGAGAATGAAGAAATCAAGTTAATATTGACAGCATTCTTTTGGCTAACACAATGTCAAGAATAATGAGAAGGATTTTAAAAACTGGGATATGAAATTGCTCTTGGGCTACAATACCCACAGTAGTCTAAGGCTTCTGCAAAATCTAAGGCCAGTGTAAATGTTTCCACAGCGATGCTCATAACTTTCAGTAGAACTGATGTCCTTCAGTATCTGAATCCACATACATGAGGATCAGCAAGAGGAATGTAAACAACTAGTTGTTTTATTGTCGGATTAAAAAGCCACATACACACAGACACCCCACATAATATTATCAATATATGTATGCTAGATGTATGCTGTTTTATTCAGTAACTGCAAATTAAGACTAGACTATATATATTCAAGTGGCATTCTTCAATGTCCCCCTACTCTGCTTCAGGAGAGTTCACACTAGATTTGTCAAGTCTTTCCACTGCATGAAACTTCGTAAGTCATTTGTGGCGTGGACAGAGTATCCAGGGGTAGTATTCACTCCTTTTTATGAAAAAAGAACTAAGATCATTTGACACAGCCTGTGAAACAGTGGATGCTATAGTTCTATATAGGTTAAATTGATTACATGGATTTTAAAAGATGGCTCTTTCCAGGCTACTAATGCAAAAAAATATACCTCTGATTCATAGAGCCCCTGATCTGCAGATTGCTGGAAGTTAGAAGAACATGTTAGAGAAGTGTCATGCATGCTTGTTCTGTTCTTAAGCTCTTTCTTACCTGACATTGGTCTCAAGAGTCAGACAATTAATGAATTAATGAATTAAGCTTTTTGGGGACTCAGTGTGGCAGTTCTACAGTTAGATTTAGTACTTTCAACTGGTAATGAACTGGCAGTCAAATTCAGAACAGCAAAGTGAAAAAAGCAGATTTAGTTTAGTCTTTATTTTCATAATTTTGGATGTACTGTAGTAGTGGTGAAACAGCTTTTTCTGTTGTTCCTGTCCCAGCTTAGAAACTATGTATTTTCTGACAGGTCTTCAAGTGTGGTATTTTCTAGAGGTTGTCTTATCATAGAAGAACTCTTAGGAGCGTAAGTGTGTCGGCTAGGTGGGGGAATGAGGTGAAAGATACGCAATCTAAACCTAAAGGGGGTGCAGTTATACCCACGTAAAACTGCTGGTACTGACATCATGTGTTCCAGAGCTGGATGCAAAATGAGCTAGACAAGGTTAAATCATCGTAGTGTAGGATTCTTAAGGCAATCTATTCATACCATGTGGGTTTAGTTACACTGGTACAAAGGTGGTGTATGGAAATAAAGATTATTTTGCTTTGCAAACTGTAACAAATTACCTGTAACACCAGCCTACTTTAGTTACAGCCTCTGTCTAAACTTGGTTACAGTTAGGCAGCAAACATCTGGAAGTAAGGATAACTGGAAGATATTTTGTTCTATAGTTTTGCTTCTGTCCATTCCTCTATGTATTTGACAACTTCTTTTATATGTTGATATCATAGTTATGTCCACATCCACTTAATTCACATCATCTAGCCAACATTGTGTTAAGAAATTCTGCAAGCGACGGTAAAAATTGTAGCTTTCAGTACTTGTAAATTTTTTCCATAAGGTAAAAAAAGAAAGTGTCCTGGTTTCGGCTGGGAAAGAGTTAACTTTCTTCTTAGTAGCTGGTACAGTGCTTTGTTTTGTGAGAATCATGTTGCTAACACACTGATGTTTTAGTTGTTGCTAAGTAGCGCTTATCCTAAGTTAAGGATTTTTCAGTTTCCAATGCTCTGCCAGCAAGCAGGTGCACAAGAAGCTGGGAGGGAACACAGCCAGGACAGCTGACCCAAACTAGCCAAAGGGATATTCCATAGCATAGAACATCGTGCTTGGTATATAAACTGGGAGGAGTTGGCCAGGAGCTGGGATCGCTGTTCAGGCATTGGTCAGCAGGTGGTGAGCAATTGCATTGTGCATCACTTGTCTTTTCTTGGGGTTTTTTGGGGGGGAGGGGTTGGGTTTTGTTTTGTTTTGTTTTATTTTATTACATTCCTTTTCATTACAATTATTATTGGTTTTTATTATTGTTAGTATTACATTTTATTTTACTTCAGTTATTAAATCATTCTTATCTCAACCTACAAGGTTTACTTCTCTTTTTCCACTTCTCCCTATCCCACTGGGAGCTGAGGGAATGAGCGGGTCACTGCATGGTGCCTAGTTGCTGGCTGGGCTTAAACCACAACAAAGAGTTACCAGTTTGTCCTTATGTTTTAGTGATTTAATCTTCTCACTTTGAAGAAAGTATTTGCTATCTAGGAACATTTCTAGAACTACTTCTAGAACTATGGAGTGACATTGATTCTTTTAAGTTTCACCATGTTATTAGTGAAAGATTTAAATAAGAGGTTAGTGATCCAATCTGATTATTTTAAAAAAAGAAAAATCCTTATTCCACTGCCTGTTGCTGATGATGGAGCAAAAATAAGGTAGCTGAGAAAGTTCTGTGGCTTGTCTATACATGGAAGGTTTGATCTGCCCTGCTGCAATAATGCTAGGTACAGTACCACCTTTTTAGGTATTGTGAGCAAGTGAGAGGAAATGTTCTTTTACAGTGCCTTAGGTTGCCCACTGTCATTGTTTCAGCCCAACCAGCCACAAATCACCACTACACTGCTTGCTCACTCCTCCCCACAGCTGGTGGGATGGGGAGGAAAAAAATATAAAGAAAAGATCATAGATCAAGACAAGGACAGTGAGGGATCACTCACCACTTATGGTCATGAGCAACACAGACTCGACTTGGGGGAAAAAATCAATTTAATTTGTTACCAATCAAATTGGAGTACGATAGTTGGAAATAAAAACAAATCTTAAAACACCTTCCCCGCCTCCTCCCTCCTTCCCAGGCTCAAGTCCACTCCCAATTTTTTCTCCCTCCTCCCCACAGCAGCAGAGGGGGATGGGGAATGGGGGTTGTGGTCAGTTTGTCAGACATTGTCTCTGCTGCTCCTTCCTCCTCAGGGTGAGGACTCTTCTCCCTGCTCCAGCACGGGGTCCCTCCCAGTCCTCCATGAACTTCTCCAGCATAAGTCCTTCCCAGGGGCTGCAGTCCTTCACAAACTACTCCAGCGTTCCAGGGTCCTTTTCTGTGGGCTGCAGTCATTCAGGCACAGGCTGCTCCAGTGTGGGTTTTCCCATGGAGTCACAGCCATCTTTGGAGACAAGGGATCCTCCACGGGCTGCAGGTGGGCATCTGTTCCACCATTCACCTCCATGGGCTGCAAGGGAACAGCCTGCTGTCTCACCACGGGCTGCAGGGGCATCACCTCCTCCAGCACACCTCTTCCCCATCCTTCTTCACTGACCTTGCTGTCTGCAGAGGGGTTTCTTTCATGTCCCACTCCCCTCTCTGCTGCAGGTTCCCCTTCTTAAATATATTATCCCAGAGACACTACCACCGTCGCTGATGGGCTTGGCCTTGGCCAGAGACGGATCTGACTTCGAGCTGGGGAAGCTTCTGGCAGCTTCTCGCAGGAGCCACCCCTGCAGCCCCCACCACCACTACCAAAACCCTGCCACACAAACCCAAAACATCCACTTTAATTTATACTTCCCTGGTTAAGCAAGGTTAAAGATTTGTGAGAGAAGATGTAATACAGGGGAGGAAACATAATTAGCAAGAGGGAGATTATCCTTTTGCCTTTCATAGTATTGTCAACTGTCATATTTCACAGTATTTGGTTATTTCTTAATATCCTAAGTCCTTTAGTCAAATATGAATACACAAGAAATCTCTTGTTTTTTAAAGTAAGAGTTAGTCATCATTCCAAAAGACAGCTTGAAAACATGACCTGTCTTCACCCTGACGGTTTAGAACCAGATAACAAGGACAACTTGCCTTTATATTTAATCTTCTGTTAGGAAATGCTGTATTATATATGAGAAAAGACAAACTATAACTATAGTTTAACTTGGGTTTGATGGACTAACACCAAAGTAGTGCAATGCTATTTAGAGGATTCTAGTAGCCCTACAGATTTGTTATTCTACTTGCAGTTCACTTTAGCTATAAATTTCTATAAAATATAAAAAAATAAATCAGTTCATTGTGCAGCTCGCTCTCACTTACAGCACAAAAAGTAAGTTTGCCTGAAAGAGTGGCTAGTTAGAAGGTCAATATTACAATATTATGTCCATCTTACTCCTCTTTTTGCACCAGAGAGTCATGTTAAAAGCCAGGAATGGGGAATGAATTTCATGAAAGGCACAAGAGTGCAACTAAATTTAAAACAGATGTTCATGCAGGATCTTGAAAAGTGACTTAAAAAGCAGTGCTGCAGTGTCTATGAGTATTCATTTTATCCTGGCACAGTGGATTTATTTCTGCAATTCCTACCAGGAAATTACTCCCACCGAATGCTCTGTTTCATGCTACAAATGGTAGATACTTCATTATTTATCTAAGCAAATACCTCCTGATTCATTAATCCATTGAATTTTGAAGAACATGCCTTTTTATTTTAAAAATTGTATTAGCTGAATTATATCTAGAATAAAGCAAATACAAAGTAGTGACCAAGTAATGGCATTGTCCTTAAGTAATTTCAAAACTGCTAGTGAAAGAACAAGAAATAAATTTTGAATTGATTCTCCAATCTATGCTTTACAAAAACTATGAAGCAATAACTATGATAAAAACTATAAAACAGTAATAACAACAGTAGTAATTGACAGAAAACATATACCCTCATGTTAACTTGCATTACTAAATTAAGTTTTTCAGTAATAGCATGTTACTTTCATTGGCATTTATTGTTTGGATTTGAAATTTGCGGCAATGATTTCTGAACTCTGGCCTGCAGAGCCTCATTTCTTGATGCTCTCACTTGTATTTTCATTGAAAAATTTGGCTACCTTAGAAAAACTTGGAGTCGACAGTGGTTGGTCCTGCAATTCTGGGAACCATGAAATACAGAAATTGGGGCAGGGAAGAGTTCTCCCCAGTCCACCCTTTGCAAAGGAGATATTTTAGCATAGATGTTACAGGGTTGTTTTGGGCTTTTTCTCAACATTTACTGCAATGAAATTAGCTTTTATTTGAAAAGGAGAATGAGAAGGCAGAAATACTTTCCCAGTAGCTTTAAGGAATATTACTTCTCATCTGTCTTACCATTTTAAGGAAGCTATAAAAGTAAAAGGGTCACAGGATGTATTTTCAGTGAGTGCTTTACTGAAGGGCTAAATTTAGACCTGGTTGTGTATGTTACTTGAATACCTGTTTTGTCAGGTCATCTCTCTCTCTTTCCCCCCTGCCCCCTTTCTCTTTACTTAAAAGCGTTTCCCTCTTTCACTGGTCTGCTTTCAGCTTTGACCAAGTCTATATGATGGGTTTCTGTGAGAATAACTGAATAAACAGTGTATTAAGAGATGTGATTCCTGGTCAGTAGAGCTTGTGACAACATAACACCCTCATATAAGATGTTTATTTGTAGCCCAAGGTTACTAGTCTGGTTTTGGTGGGTTTCTCTGCAGCATACAGTACAGCTTCTTAGTTGCATCCATTTGATTGCAATATACTATAACCATGAGTCTGCATTGATAAAAGCACCATCACTTAGATAAAGCCTAGTTTGCTGTTTCGCTTTATCTGTAAAGATAAAAGGCACAATTTTTTTTTTGTAAACACAATTTTGAATTGGCAAGCCTATCATACCATTCATAACAAAACAAACTAAAAAAAAGGCATAAGCACACTTTGTCTTCTTTTATTTTAAGTACTCTTAAATTGCTTTTCAATACTCACAGGTGTCAGTGTCATATACACATTACCTTAACAGTGTATTTGTCAGTACAGTAAACCGTGTTTTGTTTCTGGTTTTACAGGCAAATCGTACCTGCCCAATTTGTAGAGCTGATGCTTCGGAAGTGCATCGTGATTCAGAATGACCAGTCTAAAAGCACAAATCTGGTTTGGGTGTTCCTGGTCACATGTATATATGAACTATCTATTGAACTTACCCATGTGGCTTCCAGCCTACCCTTTACACAAAAGGGTCAATGGACCTTACTTTGCACTGTGTGACTTAATCAATTATAAAGCTTATAACTAGTCTTCACAGTTACGGGATTGTTATACTAACAGTGTGATTGGAACTCCAAAGATTTTTTTTTTTTTTTTTTTTTTTTTTTTTAGCTTAATTTTGTGTGTGCACTAACATTCCCTGGTTTTTGTGTGATCATTCCGAGTGTTGCTGCGAGATTATTGTGGATGTGATCTTTTAGCATGTGCTTTTATATAAAAGAAAAAGGAAAAAAAAAAGTGGTAGCTCCAAACAATATAGCAATCTACCTTATATAGAGCCTTCAGATACTGTGAGTGGAAATGAATGGTGTAAATGTGTGTTTGCTTGTGAGAGGATGTGTGACGTGTGCTTGTGACTGAGTGAGTGTGCATGTGTGTTTGAGAACCTATATACCAGCATGTACCAAGAACGTATGTGTGTAGTAATAATTATGCTGCAATGTATAATCTTGTGTGTTATTTAAACAGTACTAGTACTGTACACTGGTTCCTTTCCTTGTGTTTGCAGTTGCACACTGAATGCGATGGGTGCAGCAATTACAGACATTTAGTATTTCCTCCCCCATGTACTTGCAGGTATAAAGACCTTTCTACCTACTATTCAAACAGCTGTTATGCTTCCCCTTCATTGGAGGCTTTAAATGTGTACCACTAAAGAGTGCATTGATTGTTCATACATGAGTAACCTTGGGGTTTTTAGCATATGTTACAAAGTCTGGATTTTTAAATGGCTGATTTACAAGTTATTTTATCAATGTAAAGTTGCAATATCACAGAAATCATTTAGCAATATTAACACTTTCAGTTGCTAATATGAGTATCAATGCTTTTCTGTTCTGCTTTTAAATTTTTCTAGCTGGATTTGCCAGTTACATGCTTCTTCCATGAAAGGAAGTAGAAAGGACACTGAGGGTGTTGTGCAAGAGCTCTTCACTTTTGGCCATTGTACTTGCTAAGGACATAATCTTTTAGCTTATAAACATTGGCTTTAATCACATACATTCTTTGTTATTTACAAGGGAGTTTGTATACAATTAAAATAACTTGTAAAAGGTTACAATTTTATTCCTGCAACTTCATGAATAAAATAAAATTTTTAGCATTTTCTCAGAGAAGTAGAACTTCTGATTTTTTTCATTCTATCACAAGAAAAGGTGGGTTTTGGTCACTAACTGCAGAATTCAGTTGCCCTGATGCTGCTTCTTGCCCTTCCTTATTTCACGATGAGTGTAATACAAAGAAGGAACTTCCTTGGGTTTTGCAATCGAGTTTGCAGAGCTCCACTATAGGAGAACAGTGCTGCGAAATAGGAAGTGGTAACCTCTATTCAAGTGCTCTGAATAATGTTTTATTTGGGCCATTAAAAAAAAAAAGCTTCATTTATAACATTCAGACTGTTAACATCTTTGATATGTTCTAGCAAAACATTTAGGTCTGCATATACCATAGTTATTCAAAGGATGCACTTTTTGCAACAAAATTATTCTCCTAATTTCAGTGTCATTACTTTGGTTGCAGCAGCACAGGTGGCACAGTTAGCAATATTGCTGCAACTTGCTGCCAGTCTCAGCTTTAAGTTTATTCTTTATAATTTCTGATGCTTTTGTATGCTGCTATGCTCTAGTATCAGTTATAATTTCAAACAGCGTTAGATGTTCTCCAGGCTGATTTCCCTCTGAAGATTCTACACATCAGTCACAGCTCTTGGTGCAGATAAAATAAAAGCACAGTTTTGCCCTATTTCAGATGGTCTTCCCTCTGTTTAGTTATGCAGGTAGTTCTCAAAAACGGTGAGTCTTTCCATACCTATTGATACTTAAGAACACTAAATAACTAAAAATGCTGGTACATCAACTTCAAAATACTAGAATTTCTTCTCTCTTCCAGTGTAGTTAGAGAATAGGCTTCTCACAATAACACCTAGCAGGCTAAATTACGTGTAATAAAATTTATTTTTTTAACAAATAAAATCATGTGTTTAAAAAGCATATGCCACGTCTCGCAAACCTTAGGCTCTTTTATGTAACTGCAAAAGAAAAAATCCTGTGTGTACAGATTTGAACATAACACTACTCTGCTCAGTATTCAGCTCAAAGCATGTAAAGAGGGTACTTTTTCTAAACTAGATGCAATGAACAAAACACATCCTTCTGGAGCCAAGGGAAAGTAGTCCTCTTTCTAAAATTGGGGAAATCTTGATGTGTAATGTCCCTTTCTCCCTAGTAAAATTCTGAAGCAGTGGGAGATCTAGGAGATGGAGGGTCTAAGTTGGTAAAATCCTGAAATTAATTGTTGCACTCTTACAGCTCATCTCTTCTGGAATGGTTCTTTCGTTTGCATGGGATTCTTGCAAATACATGTGGACTCTTGCTTCCTGTGGTTAGTGTGTATAAACAGCACACTTGCATATGTTCTGAATCAGCTCAGACAAGCGACAACTCTGTTGTGGCTGTCAAGGGAGCGGGATTCATGTTCAGCTGTTAACTGCCATGTGTTATGCACATTTGTATGTAATTTCACAGCCTGCTATGGTGCCTGGCAGCACCTGAATTTAGCAAGACTTTTTTTATGTTGATTGCCTTTCTGCCATCACCTGGCTCCTTCTTCTCCAAAAAAAAAAAACAACCAAACCTGTAGTATGTTTGCTTTATCATATTGGCACTGCTGTGTTTTTGCATAAACTGTCAATTTAATTTGACATTTCAGTGGATATGAAGGCCTACAGATAATTCCAATGTCTCATTTTGTGGCTCGCTTTACAAAAAAAGCCTTTTGTTGTATGCCATTTTGTGCAGCTTTTGAATGTGATTTCACAGTTGTTAATCCATTGTGTAATACGTGGGATGAGATTTACCAACGTTTCTAATTTTAATTGTAGAAAACACATTTTTGACTGAGTTATCTTTGGGCCTTTGTAAAAGCTGTGGTTTTTTTCTTTGGTACATTGTTACCTCATTTTGCTACTTGTGTTTCAGATTTGCTAATGATTATGAAAGCTTATGGGTTTTGTTGGAGTCATATTTTGTCAAGTGTTTTCTTTAAATCATATGCTATTGTATCATTTAACATGTAGTTTTAAATGTATTGTATCTGTAACCAAATCATTTGAAGGCTTGATAAATTTTTAACAAAATTTGTACATTTTTTATGAGAGTTACTAGTAATGCTTTACTAGGTAGTGCAATGAATTTTTATTTTTAATCCCTGTGCCCAATTTTGGAGTTGAGAGAGTTGTTCGGTAATAAATGTATGATGTACACTTACACAATTTGTCCTGTTCTTTCTTTTAGAAAGAGGTGCATTGTTTCCTTTCATTACTCTGCATATTTCTGTGCATGATCGTGCAACTCTAGATATTGGCAACAGATGCTAGTGTTGTATGGGGAAGTTTTGCCACCTTAATTGTAGTGCATGACAGACTTTTTTTAATCTATGTTGAGAGATCGTAAGAAAATTATATGAAATGTGTCATATTTTTGAAAGTGTAAAACAACTGTAATTCATAGAACTCAAAGCCTAAAAGATCAGCTTTCTAAAGATGTTACTTAGTCAAAAGAAAATACGCAGGGATGGAGGTGCTCCTTAGACATACTATTTGCACTGTGTGTCAGCTGAAGATGTGTTATACTTCGCAGTGCTCTTAAGAGTGGTAAAAAAGGTATCCTGAGTTAAGGATGAAGCTGAATTATAAGGAGTTTGATTAGCCAGGGTCACACAAGAAGCTGATGGTGAAACAAAAAAAAACAAAAAAAAAAGAGTTGTTTGGTTTTGTTTTTAATGAGATGATGTAAATTAAGTTGACAGATGTAATTATTTAATTATGTAATTATTTTAAAGGTTGTCATTCACACAGGGCATTTAATAGCTTCATCAATAGCAATGTTCTTGGTGCTCAAACATACTTGAAGATGTACTGGTGCTTTGAGAATCCTTATGCAAAGGTTTATATACATGTCTTTTGGATTTGTAATCCTGGATAACAACTAGTTTGCCCTCTTTCGTACAGCAGATGTTAATTATTAATTACACTGTTGAAAATGGACAGTGCTGCCAGTAGTCCCTTGCAAAGCTAAGGTTATTGGTCTGCCAGTGATGGTAGCGGAACTTAGAAGTATTGGTGACTGGCAGTATACCAAGCCTATATCAGCAAGGCCCTGAGAGTAGAGCAGGGCTTCCTGGTAGAGATCATAGAATATCTCAAGTTGGAAGGCACCGATAAGGATCATTGAGTCCAACTCCCTGCTCCTCGCAGGACTACCTAAAACTAAACCATATGACTAAGAGCATCATCCAGACGCTCCTTGAACTCTGACAGGCTTGGTGCCATGTCCACTTTCCTGGGGAGCCTGTTCCAGTGACTGACCACCTTCTCGGTGAAGAACCTTTTCCAGTGTCCAATCTGAACTTCCCCTGATGCAGCTTCATTCCATTTCCTCGTGTTCTATCACTGGTCACCAGAGAGAGGAGATCAGCACTTTCCCCTCTGCTGCCACCCTTGAGGAAGTTGTAGACTGTGATGAGGGCACCCCTCAGCCTTCTCTTCTCCGAGCTGAACAAACCCAAGTGACCTCTGCCACTCCTCCTAAGTGTTGCCCTCAAAAATCTTTCACGGTCTTGGTCACTGTCCTCTCGACACTCTAATAGTCTGCTGTCCTTCTTATATTGAGGTGCCCAAAACTGCACGCAGCACTCAAAGTGGGGCCACACCAGTGCAATGTAGCGTGGGACAATCACCTCCCTCGACCAGATAGCTACGCTGTGCTTGATGCACCCTGGGACACGGTTAGCACTTTTGGCTGCCAGGGCACACTCTTGACTCGTATTCAACTTGCCATCAACCCAAACCCCCAGATCTCTTTTCATGGGGCTGCTCTCCAGCTTCTCATCCTGTACGTATACAGGGTATAACCAGGATTACCCCTTCCCAGGTGGAGAATCTAGCACTTGCTCTTGTTAAATTTCATAGGATTGGTGATTCCCCAGCTCTCTAGCCCATCCAGATCTCTCTGTAAGCCCTCTCTACACCCAAAGGAGTCCACAGCTCCTCCTTATTTAGTATCATCAGTGAATTTAATGTACATTTGACTCCTCTATCCAGATAATTTAGAAAAACATTAAAGAGCACTGGCACTAAAACTGAGCCCTGTAGAACCCCACTAGTGACCAGATGAACCTAAGCAAAGCTGACATAAGCTTAGCTGCTGCCTCTGCACCAGGATTTTGTCCATTTCCTTCTGCTATTCCTTGCCAGCACCAGCGAGTGTGTATGTACTGCAAACAACTGAGGTGCAGCACCAACCTGTGTGAGATTCTGAGCACCAGGTTATACGCAGGCAGCAGCCAAAGCTGTAATTCCTATGAGCTCTGCTAAATTAGGCAGTGCTCCCAGCAACAGAAAACTAGTCTTTTTTGCAACAGGGTTCATCTAAACTCACCATGCACTATGTGTACAGACTGTGCAGTTTGTACCATAGCAGGGACATGTTTCATAATATATCACAGTGTTTTTGCAACAGGGAGACCTTTGGCAGAAAGATACCTGATCCCTAGTCAGCTTCCTGCTGTACCTTTCCATGCAAAAGAAATGATGATGTTTGACTGTTTGACTGGAAGCTTCTGTGTGGGGAAGTAAGGATCAGAAAACATACTTGTCAACTGATAGGCAAAGGGCCAAGACTGTTTGCCTTGCCAGACAGTCTTCTCACCACCCAATCTATAGATTTTCTGCCTTTGTTTCCTATTGAGTATACTGCTCTTTTCCTGTCCCAAACACAGCCACTTTCAAAATCTAAATCCCTTTAATCTGAAACAAATAACCAAGCCAAACTCAAGACATTCTATAAATCCATGAGTAGCATGTACCTTGTAACCCAGCAGTTGTCCTTAATTTGGGCTAGCAGTGAAGCTCTTTTCTTCCACGACATCTCTCTACTTCCTTCCTTGGAATACATATAGCTCTCCGTTCCTTGCAAAAATAGTGTTTATGAACCTATGTCTTGTTTCCCTAGGATATCTTTATACAGTACTTAGTTGGAAACAGTCTCTCCACTTCTTGCAAGCTGGCCAGCTTGTGGTCTCAGTAACCACCATAAGTCCAGCCTTACTGTATTTGCAGATACAATAAGCAGGAATGCACTGATCAGAAGCTACTATATCCTATCTCATCTATGCAGCTACTGAACCCATAAGGTAGTAGGCTGAGCAAGTATGTGTCTGTTTGAAAAATATTACATACTCTGTGTCATCATTTTGCAGCCTTGTTGCCATTGTCAAAACAGGATTTTTAACTTGGGTTGTAACGTCTGTTTGTCCAATCCTCTTGTAGCAAGGTCAGCAAAAATGGGGGCCATCTAGGAACCTGTCTCAGTTATTGTCAAAGCTGGACACTTGGGTACCCTGCAACGTTTTATCAAGAACTGCCATATCAAACCATGGGCAGTGATACCTTAGTAGCATCAGTAGATCTCAAGTGTTGATTCTGCTGGAGGCTTCTTGCTTCTAGCATCAGCCCACTTGCTGGCTTTTTACCTATTTGTTTTAACTTTCAGACTGAGGAGGAGGATTCAAGAATGCTATAAACTTTCCAAAGCAAACAAGTTAAGCCCCCCCCTTCTGTAGTTAATGGCAGGTTTCTGGTATCTGCCAGCATCGAGTTATGCGGAGGAGCCATTACAGGGCAGAGAGGCAACTGGTGATGGGATTGTACAAGAAAGGTATAGAAAGGAGTGGAGGAAAGATTGCCTTTCTGGTTCCACAGGGTAGAGTATGTCCTGGCTTCTTCTGCACACAGTTCCTTCATCAGCCCCACCTCAGTGCCCAGTAAGGTGATGGAACAGATCCTCCTGGAAGTTCCATCAAAACATATGGATAACAGGGAGGTGATTAGGGACAGCCAGCATGGCTTCATGAAGGGCAAGTCACGCCTTACTGATCTAGTGGCCTTCTACAATGGAGTGACTGCATCAGTGGACAAGGGAAGAGCTACAAATGTCATCTATCTGGACTTCTGTAAAGCCTTTGACACAGTCCCACACAACATTCTTGCTGCTAAATTGGAGAGATAAGGATTTGATGGAGGTACTATTTGATGGATAAGGAATTGGCTGGGTGGCCATGTCCAAAAAGTTATAGTCAATGGCTCAATGTCCAAGTGAAAACCAGTAGTGAGTGGTGTCCCTCAAGGGTCCATACTGGGACCAGTACTATTTGATATCTTCATTCGATATCCCCCCACAGACAGTGGGATTGAGTGGAACCCCAGTAAGTTCGCGGGTGACACCAAGCTGAGTGGTGCAGTTGATTGATAGGCTTGCAGGAAGGGATGCCATCCAGAGGGACCTTGGCAGGCTTAAGGAGTGGGCCCATGTGAACATCTTGAAGGTCAACAATGCCAAGTGCAAGGTCCTGCATCTGAGTGAGGCTAATCCCAAATATCAGTACAGGCTGGGGGATGAATGGTTTGAAAGAAGCCCTGCAGAGAAGGACTTGGTGATACTGGTTAATGAAAAATTAGGTATGAGCTGGCAACTCAGCTTGCAGCCCAGAAAGCCAAACGTATCCTGGGTTGCATAAAAAGAAGTGTGGCCAGCAGGTTGAAGGATGTGCTCTGTACTCCACTCTTGTGAGACCCCACCTGGAGTACTGCATCCAGCTCTGGGGTCCCCAGTACAAAAGAAAGACATGGACCTGTTAAAGTGGGTCCAGAGGAGGGCCATGGAAATGATCAGAGGGCTGGAAGACCTCTCCTATGAAGAAAAGCTGAGAGTGTTGATGTTGTTAAGCCTATAGAAGAGAAGGCTCTGGGGAGACCTTATTGTGGCCTTTCAGTACTTAAAGGGGGCTTATAAAACAGAGACTTTTTACCAAGGCCTGTAGTGACAGGACAAGGGGCAAAGTTTTTAAACTGAAAGTTATTTAGATTAGATCTAAGGAAGAAATTTTTTACTATGAGGGTTGTGAGACACTGGAACAAGTTGCCCAGAGAAGTTGTGGATGTCCCATCATTGCAAGTGTTGGAATCTTTGAGCAATCTGATCCAGTGACCCTGCCCATGGCAGTGGGATTGGAGTAGGTGATCTTTGAAGGGCCCTTTCCAACCCAAACCAATGGTTCTATGAATTAAGTCAGTAAACTGCTTGAATAAAAAGGCCAGCCATGCCTTTTGTGCATCTGCTTTGTAGGACATGATTTACACTTAGCACATACTGTGTCACGGAAGTATGGTTCTTGGATAGGAGAACCAGTAAATATGTGAAGGTGTTCCCATTCCTGGTAACCTGCAATCTATGGACTGGCTGAGACTCTCAAAAAACAATTTGTAAAGCCAGCAAAGAGAGTTATTTCAGCTTCATAGAGAAATCATATGTGTTAGAATTGGAAGAGATCATCATTGTCAAGGCAACATCTGCACTAGAAAAGAGAAAGTTATCTATCTGTGAGCTTGGATACTTGCAAAGCCACATTTGCTGCATCCAAATATTTTGCAAATCAGGTTCCATGAGCCATCACCAGTCCTAGCCTGAAGAGCAGAGTTGCCCTCACATCTTCCTTTCCTGATCTGCTCTGTCCTCCCACCGCCTTTGTGTCACAGCATCTCACTCTCTTCCTCAGCCTATAAAGTGGCTATCTTTGCTGATCCTACTTTACCACCGCTTGTGAGTCTTCTGGCATTCTCAGTAATTAGCTGACAATTTCTGTTACTAGTTTTTAGTAAATCATATCACTGCCTCCAGATTCTGCATCCCATATGGTTTTCTGTGGTCCTGTTCTCTTGTCTTACTTTCAACTACTGACCACAACTCTAGCTTCTCAGTCTTGTGTGTGCTGTAATCCTCCTTCCCCCACAGCTCACACTGTGCTGCGTACAACCATGTGACCTTCAGCTGTGGCATCTCCTTGCATCAGATTCATGTTTTTCATGCCCACAGTGCTTATCAACTGATTTAGGAATGCTGGTATGCAGATGGAGTTCCTTATTCCTTATTTAGTCTTACATATGCTAAAGATGGCCTTGGCTTTTCAGGGGCAGGGGCATTGCTACAGCTTTTGTCCAATTCCAGCTTTTGCTAACCTTTGTCAGTTTAGATTACTTTATTTAACAGCATAAGCATCTTCCCTTGTCAATTACTGCATCCACAAAGCTCTGTGCTTTTTCAAAAATGCAAATAGAATGTGAGTCATCAGTTCTAAAATAATAGGTTCTGCCTAACACAGTCTTACGTGCTGGCTTTTGCAGTGGATTGTACTGTTCCACTTAAACCCTACTATGTCTTACAGTGCAGTTTCCTGTTCCAAAAGAACTCGTGCACCATCAAGCTTCTGGTACCTAGAACCAAATCTGGCAGATTTTCATTTTGAAATGAACAGCTGATGGAAAACTTGCAGAGGTAAAGCACCATCCTGGCACCGCTAGAAGAGTCTAAGTGTAACAGCTGTGCAGATGCCCAGTGGGGACAGCAGAGGCTGATGGTATGTTGTGTTAAATAAGCAGTGTTAAGCTACCTGTTGCATGTTGTGTTGACTTACTAGCGTATAAACCTTTCCTCCAAGCTTCTAGTTAGCACACTTTATTTCAGGTTTTACTGCCAGCTAAAGATAGCCTCACAGTAGCTCATTTTGCTGTCGCAATTTGACCAGGTATTTCAGCTACTGTGGTGGAAGAAGGTACCATGTTTGATAGACATGGTGAACCTTCTCCTTGCAGCGAGGATTGTAGGAAAGATTTGCGGTTACTGCATTCACCAAGCCCACTAAGGCTGTTGCTGGGAGGTCTGGCAAAGAGACAGCAGGAAGAAGTAGAAATTTTTTCAATAATGTTTCCAAAATCTCCCCCATTTCTTGGAGCCATTTTCCCTCACCTTACCCTTATTTCCTTATTTTTTCTCACACTTCAGATGTGACATGTTAATATTTGCATACACACCTCCCAGTAAGTTCCCCACCAGTATATTCAGCTGCATTTGTACTTTTTTATTTTATGCATACAACAATAACATAGGCAACTATAACTCCTCCAGCTAGCAGGAGTAACTACCAACTAGATATCTCAAACCACTGATTTCCTGTTTTGCATAATTACCTTGCCTTTATACTCAAATGATCTTTCATAAATGGTGATGCTGTAGCAGAAAAGAAGCAATAAACCTCAATAGCACCACTCACTGATGTCAATCCATCCTGGAGTCACAGTAATGTCTGCTGGTGTGGCCTTGAGAAGGCAGTATTGGGTCAGCAGTATTACCCAAGATGTCAAACTGGTTTGTCTGTATGATTTAGTAAATTCTTTTATAAGTAATAACATTGGTATTTGAATAGTTTTGCTAAAATGGCTCCAAACTGAAAACAGGGTGATTTTCTGTATTGGTGTTGCTTTTACATTTGCTGCTGGCTGCTTTTATGTGCAAGAAGCTGGTAGGGTTTGGGGAAGCGTAGTTTTGAGTGTATCCTCCTTTCTTTGGCTTAAAGCACCTATGTCAAATCTATGGAGAGAAACAGTGACATAGAAGGAGCTTCATGGAGTATCTCCCAGGACATTTGTCATGGATGACCATGCTGAGGGATGCCTGAACCCAATCAAATTGGGGTCCTCTGTGTTGTCATGAGCTTAGTTGATACTGGCAGGCTGTGGGTTAAGTGTCGGAGGAAATGCTGAAGTGCAGTCACTGTGCAAGAACATTAGAGCTCCTTTGCATCTCCAGAGGAATATACACTGAGAAGCGAGATGCATGCAGAGATTTGCAGAAAGGTTAAAAGTGTATTCTAGCAGGAGGACCTTTCATATACATGAAAGGATCTGGGAAGAGTGGGCAAAGCAATACATGAGTGCTCTACACTTAAGGTGGTGGTAAGATGGCCTGCAGGAGGATCCCACTGCAAAAGTACAATATCCCAGAGAAAGTCAGCAGACAAGCGAGAAAGTTGTGAGGTGGATGGTTTAGGCTCTCACTGCTCTGAAATAGACCATACCATGTACTAATGTCTATTTGATTTTATCAAAAATAATCTGTTTGATACTGCAGCATTGAAAGCAGTGACTCACCACAGAACTGCTGCACCCCCCTGGAGCTTCATCTCTAAGAGGCACATAGAGATCTGCCTTTGTGGAACCCAACATTTCTAGGGGGAGTGAGCTTGCTGCAGATTAGCCAGCTGTCACTGCTGCATGAAAAGCATCCAGTCAAAAATAGGTATCCAAGTGTTTTTGAGTCATGTGGTGTTACAGATAGGAAATGAGGTAAAAACACTTGAACTGTGATATAGAGAATGAACTGCTAACTGCTTAATGATTGTCTCTCTGTAACTTTACATACCAAAGACTGGTGTTTGTCAAGGATTAAGCCTGTCAGAGACTGGTACTTGGGAGTGATGAGCAAGAAGGAGCCATGAGCAATCACAAAACTTAATTAAATGTTTGATAAATTTATGATCTTGTCAAGAAGGCTCAAGTAGAGGCCTTGCTTGAATAGATAGGGCCGGAAAAGATAAGAACTCCTGCCTTCGTTCTCATCCTTGTAGATAATTTAGCTTAAACTAACCATATGGTTTTTACACCGCTAATGAAAACTTAGATAATAAGAGCACTAACGAGCACTGATGTATTAAAACATGTAAAAGACCATACTGCGCAGAACCACCTGAGAAGGGTCAAATAGTGGACAAGTGAGGAAGACTATGGAAGACCACCAGAGGACTCCTGAAGACCACCACAGACCTTCAATGCGCCTGCATAAAGGACATTTGCATATGCTAATAGTTTCCTGGAAAACTAATGAATATGTATGACATTTCTCGGAAATCTAGTGAATATGTATGTAGAACGTGTATTTAACCTGCACAATTAGACCCGACAGTGTGCACGATAGGTGGAGCGATCCCCCGTGCATCCAGCGCTGCCAATAAAGAATACCTACTTAATAGTTAAGCAAACTATTGAGTCAATTTCTCTGAATCAACTGAGGTTGTCTGACATGCTTAGAAAAGCATGTCAGAGTAAAAATGTGCAGCATTAAGGAAAAAAATTGAGCTCCTTTCAGGTACAGGAACTGATTAAATCTTTTAGACAGGACTGAGTTTGTGTGGCGAGGAGAAACATATTCACCCAACCATGTTTGCTAGGGTTTGGAGGATGTTTGGCTTTCTTTTGGAGAAGGGATTATAGGGGGATTATGAGGAGAGGAGTTAAGTAATTCAGAGTTTATTTGAGTACTAGGAGCCTGGGCCATCACATAGTCTTGTTCAATAACTGAAGATAAACTGCTCAGTTCAAGAGCTGAGGCCAACAAGTGAAGGGAGAAGGAACTATGCTCAAAACAAAGAATGGAAATAATTTTTCATGCAACAAACTAGCAATGAAACGAGATACATGGCACAGCGTTTCTACAGCTTATCATCTTAAAAAAAAGAAAAAAAGACCCTGAACAGTTAGCTGTGATAGTTTTGCATAGTGATTAGAAAGTATTTATTTACAAATTCATATAATCACGTTAACTGAAAGAGGTAGTTATGCATACTAGTGCTGCTAGAACATGTGGGTTTGTAATATCTGAAGTATTAGTTCTGTTACAACTTGCTCCACAATTTGCTGAGCTGCTGTTGATCATAGGCCATATTCCTTCTGTGTACAGAGGGTTATTACTACTCTTTTGCAACATATGTTTCCTTTCTACCTAAATCTAGTCCAACATGGAGAGCCAGGAGCCCTTTGGGCCTGTATGATTTCATGATATGAACCATCTTGCCTGGCCTTATGACATTTTGCTATGTCATTTCCTTTCCAATGCAAAAGGCCAAATTAAAAAAAATTTACTGCAAACTGACCTTCATCCTCCTCTGTACACTAGGGCAGCTTGAGGCAGCATCAGCAGATTTGAGGAAACATAGCAAGGAAAGGAGGTTGCAGAGCATGAAAGAAAATGATTGCCCTTTGTTTTTAAGATTTCAACATGGAGAATGATCAGTTAGCCACAAAAGGAGTAAATGCAATTGAGAACTACAAATGATACAGCATCAAGAAATAAAGATATGAACTTTGGCCTTGGAAGGTTCCTCACTCGCATACTAAAATAATTCTATCACCAGACCATCTGTCTGTATCATTAATGGGGTGTCTAGTGATACAAAGAACGAACTGCTTATTGCTTAATGATCTAGCTTGTCTTGATTATCTCTCTGTAACTTTACATACCAAGGACTGGTGTTTGTCAAGGATTAAGCCTGTCAAAGACTGGTACTTGGGAGTGATGAGCAAGAGGGAGCCATGAGCAATCACAAAACTTAATTAAATGTTTGATGAATTTACAATCTTGTTGAGAAGGCAGAAGCAGAGGCCTTGCTTGAAGAGAGAGGGCCAGAAAAGATAAGAACTCCTGCCTTTGTTCTCGTCCTTGTAGATAATTTAGCTTAAACTAGCCATATGGTTTTACATCACTAATGAAAACTTAGATAATAAGAGCACTAACAAGCATTGATGTATCAAAACATGTAAAGGACCATACTGCACAGAATCACCTGAGGAGGGTCAAGCAGTGGACAAGTGAGGAATACTACAGAAGACCACCAGAGGACTCCTGAAGACCACCAGAGACCTTCAATGCGCCTGCACAAAGGACATTTGCATATGCTAATAGTTTCCCGGAAAACTAATGAATATGTATGACATGTCTCGGAAATCTAGTGAATATGTATGTAGAACGTGTATTTAACCTGCACAATTAGACCCGACAGTGTGCACGATAGGTGGAGCGATCCCCCGTGCACCCAGCGCTGCCAATAAAGAATACCTACTTAATAGTTAATCAAGCTATTGAGTTAGTTTCTTTGAATCACTGGTTCACCAAATGAGTCGTGTTAGCATAATATTTAGTAAGCTTCTGCAATGCACAGTCATTAACTGTACTGTACATTAACAGTACAAGAAAGGACAGGAAATCATATAACTTTTGTAGGGTTTGATATTTACTGACCAGTATCAATGCCATATGCTGAGAAAGTCAGAGAGAACACAACACAAACATTCATTACAGTAATGTATTTGTCGGTCATCTGTCACAACCCGGACTGGACAGACCAGGGAGTTGTGTTGAATTCGGAATTCCCTCGGGCTAAATTAAGGTGAAACGACACCAAATGACTAGTTAAACATTTTATTCATGACAGAAGCAAACTGAATTTGGAAGGCATAACCCGTGTAACCCGTGGTAACCACATACCTCAATTCAGGGAATAAGAAGAGAAAAGGAAAAAGAAAGAGAACAAGACAGGAGGAGAAAAAGATTTCACCAGCCATGAGTCCAGCGTTGGTCCGGTCAGCCGAGGGGTCCAGTTCCGGCAGGCTTGCGCACATGGGGCTTCAATTTGTGTCCTTTTATCATCCTTGCCCCTCCTTTGGGCGGGCACTCGGAACTCACTAGGCTACTTATGTGTCCTGATCAGTTTGTGAGCCTTTGGGCCTAGGGGTCGTTTGGGGAGTAGCTTCTCCCTCCCTGCAGACGTGACCTTTCGCCCTGCACGTGAGCTGCCCTGCTCAGCGTACCCAAAACAGCATTATCAGAGCAGGGAGCTGCGCACCCTCCGGCACAGCCTCCCCCTCCTGTTGCTGATGTCCAGTGCTAATCCGCTTCTTCTCACCTGTGGCTCCTTGCTGGGCTGAGTTTGCGCTATGTAGAGTTCATGCAGAGTTCGTCAGTAAGCGCCCCGCCACAATGTTTGAGACATTAACTCTTTCAGTTTCTCACAGTCATCCAATTATGTATACCCTCATTTTTGTGTAATGTCTTCATCAAGTCAAGTTTCATCTATTTATTAATAGAAGAGTGAAACAAATAGAGAATTGTTGCATGACTTGAATGTACCCCAAGGGACTGGGGCAGGGGGAAAAGCCAGAAGCACAAGCCTTCAGGTTAACCAGGGGTCACTGTGAAAAGGTTAACTGCTGAATTCATCCGGAGGTAGCAGGTGGAAGTGCTATTTTTCAAGAATTCCATGCCTGAAGTGAAAGGTATAATCTATCCTAATCTGTTAAGAAAAGAACTGATCATCTGCTTTGGTAAATCTTTCTCAGGGTATCAGAAATTTGGAGCACAGAGAAGATTCACTCATGCTGATTAAGGAGCATATTCCTTGGGAATCTATGAGTACCAAACACTCCTGGGCTGCCTGCCTTCCTGAAGATTGCCTCAGAAATGGGATTTTGCAGTTGATCTCTCCGAATTGAGACCATAATTTTGCTTCTGATGGATTTTGCAGGAGCTGATGCCAAGGAGAATCTCAGCATCAAGTGTCTTAGATCACAGTGTCCCTGATCTTCGGAAACACAACTGGGTCTGTTGCTGATATATGACATCTTGGCTGCTGGAATTTCTGCCCTCAGTTCATGGACTACTAAGTAGATGGCTCTATAGGAGAGAGGAAAGGTAAAGATACACTTCCATTTTGATCTTGTTTTAGGACCTAGAGAAAAAAATGAGCCAAAAGATGGCTGAAGACTGTACACAGACACACCAAGCCTCTGATGTGCTGTGTCCATTGCATGAGGCAAAATGCCTCAAACAGTGGAAGGCCTCCCTACGGACTGTCCTAGCTAGACAGATGGTAGCAATTCAATAGCTAATGCTTTCTGGGGAAATGGAGGGGGCATTCCCTCCACTGCACTGTGCATCTGGCTGTGACTCTGAGCTGCAGTTCCATAACACAAAACCTTCAACAGCAAAGTGAGTTCTACATACTACCATTCCTCCTCCTCCCCTTTGTCTTGTACCCTCCCAGGATGGTGTGCTGCCCACTCAGGAGTGGCAGGGATCACAGGTTATTGCCAAGATGAACCAATTTCCTGGCAGTTGTGGCAATGACAGCACAGAGCAGACACAGCTAAGGACGATATTGCTGCCAAATTCCTCTCCTCGTTGACTCTGCAACCGTGCAGACAGCTCTGCCTTGCTGCCAGGTGGTACTGCTGGTAGATGGGGGAAATCTGGTGAGATTGCCACCTCTAAGCTGTTTCTTAGAGACCTACATAACATTCATGGATGCTATTAATGTTGCAGAAAGTGTTAAATATTTTACAGTCTTGCTGAAGCTCTGTGGCACAGCCATGACATTAGGTAGTATCCTTCCACCCCAGAGATATTACTGGTCCTGGCATTGCTATTAGGTGAATAAGACTGGGAGTGCTTTTTCCCTCAGATGGGGCTGTGCAGAGGGACAGCGTCACTGTGGCAAAAATGGACTGCAAATGTTGACAGCAGATGGACTGTGTAAAGCACACTGCTCAAACAGGGAGAGTGTCTTGCTTGGCATCCTCCTTTCTGCCACATAGGTACCAATATCCATGGAAGCCAGACTCTGTGAAAAGGAAAGTGGTGTGTAGGAGGATATTTCATTTGTAAGGATGGTTTCCATGTGATTTGTACATAAATGGCATTATTTCAGTGACAGGGCATCTAAATTATGGCTGTTAAGATGTAGATGCAATGGTTTGTGTTTGAATAGAAGCAAGGCAGGAGTTTACACCCTGAACTTACTTGGTGAGTCAAGGAACTGTTCCCCTGTATGGTTGACCTACATATATGCAGCTGTGGCTGCCATTATTACATGGTACTTCACAACATCTTACACCTCAGGTGGTAGGTAAATGGTACCTACTTACCTGCTAATATTTCTGGACTCTTCTTTCCAAAAGCTGCTCTGTGGGTTGTTATCTACCACAACTTAGTGGGGCAATTTCCATTTCATTGGAAATATTCTGAGGAGATGTATAATTTGCCTTTTGGGTAGCAACTCTAGCTGCTGTACTTCGGCCCCTGCAAGACAATCCTGAAAGGCAAGAAGCACCTGCTCTGCAATTGGCAGTGTTGAGCAAGTATACAAAGAACTGATAAACAGCAGAATATCATGGCTAAGCAAAGGACAGAGGATACAGAGAACATCTGTTTTTCAGAAAATCTCAGTTCCTAGTGAAGGCAGGTAGATTTCAATGCTACCTTTGCTGGGCTGTCCTAGGCCAGTGTTGTTGATGCAACAGATGCATCAATAACCTGGTGGACAAGCAAAGTAGAAAAATAGAAAGTGAAATCAGAATTTTGTCATAAATAAAGGTACATGGGAAAAGATAATCCAGGAAAAACAAAAAAAAAGATCTTCCCCTTATTGCTAGTTACAGGGTTGTCTGTAGCAAATAAAACATGTCGCAGAAAGACTCTTTGGCTGAAGCCCAATAATAAGAGAAAAGGAAGAGAAAAACAAAATTTAGTCAGTACAAGATAGGGAGAGTGAGCATGTGAAATGCATAGATAACAATGCCAAACAGAAATTCTACATTTCCTAGCCCTAAGTGGCAATCCCTCTCCCAGCTGCATATCCAGACTGTATGCTTACATTGAAACTTGCTGCCTCTTCCTAGCTGTCTTGTCCCAATCAAATCACATGAAATCAGTCCTGCTTGATCTGAGAACCTCCATGCTGGATATGCAGCCTAGATCCTCTCTGGGATTTAGACACACTACGTTTCTTCACATTTACTTCAAAGTCCAGCTTGTTTCCTCCCTTTAGAGGGAGCTGTTGCTTCTCATCTTGCTGACGCTGGAGGAGCAAGAGCACACATTGCTTTGGTGAGCTAGACCTGCCATGTGAAAGCATCTTCCCAAGGATAACTTTTTCTTTTTAGGAGGGACTATGCCTTTTGCAAACTCACAGCCTCCTTAACCTTTCTTAACTGGAAAGAGACACAGCAGTGGACTGTTCTAACCATGACCAAAGGGAGCAGGGCATTTTCTTTCTCTGTATAGCTACAGTCCTCTGTTTTTGCAGAGTGAACTACAAAAATCTCCCCCTTGATTTGAAAGTAAATGTCTTTGGCTGAACCACATACGAGATGATTGTTCTTCTAAGGATACTGTGCAAATGTGGTGCTGTGGCTGCTCTCCTGAAAAGGGTGATTGTACCTATCTTTAAAAACCAGGATTATTTGTGTAGCAGTAACAGCTAAATCCAAGCATTAATCAAACATACTACTCAAGGTAGAGGTATATACTATCGTGATGCTGTTGCTGTATTATTGGCTCTGATGGCCACAGACTTTGGTGGGTTTTGGCCTCTGAGGCTGAGATGACCAGTCTTGAGAGCTCTTTGACAAGGGAAACCAGAACTGATATGAATGTCTTCTCTTTTCCCCAAGCCCTAGTGTGACACTGGCATTTATACAGGCTGTTCTGTAGGCCAAGACCAGCGTCATCCAAAGGTATGTCTCAAGGCTACAGCCCAGGGCCTTCAATGTGCAGGATGACCCTGGCAAGAGCAGGGGTTGTTGCTGGGTAAGAAGGCTGCAGGGCCCCAGGCAGAGCACTGTAAGGGAAAGATGTAGTGAGGGTCAGACACAACCAGCTTGGGCTTGTGAGAACTGGATGCAGACTCCATCTGGCCAGCCTGCAATGCTTCCTGGGGCAGATTTTCACTGTGCAAGCTGGGGTGTGTGGAGGATCTCAGTTGAGGGTACCAGGCCAGCCATGGGCCTCTGATAGCTCCCTGTGACTGCTCTACAGAGCCCCACATGACAGGGTGATGACATGGAGTGCCTGTTCAGATCAGTCTGTGTCTCACTCCAGTTTGGGATTTTTACTGGTCACCGAATTAAAAACTGAAATAAACCTGCTGTCAAGAAATGGAAATTTGAAAATAACTTTCTTTTTTTGGTAATTGAGTGTTTTGTGGCTGCGTCAGCTGTTGATATTTTCACGTAAATCAATATATAGTTGTTTCTTTGCTTACTCTAATGTGGTGCCTGTGATAATGTATAATAATCATTGGATTGCCCTAGACTAAAGTCTAGATTCCCCCCCCCATTCTCTATCAGACTTAAAATGCATGTGTATCCTTGACCTTACTGTTTCCTTTACAGCTTGAGCAAGAGAAAGATGACTTGAACTTCTAGTGTGTCAGGTTTTGCAGTTCTTCCTTTCACCTAAGAAAATGCAGAGATTCTGTAAAGGTGCAAATAAGTTAAATTCTAGGGACACCTGTCTGTATTTCAAACTCCAAAGTGATCTTGCGGTCCTTGAACCATGGCAGCACAACAGTTAATTGCAGTTCTATCTAAAGTAAACTACTCAGGCAAAAGTGTATGTCTTTCTTACTTTACAGTAGAATAGAATAGTTCAGTTGGAAGGGATCTACAACGATCATAAAGTCCAATATCCTGACCACCTCTGGGCTGATCAAAAGTTAAAGCATGTTATGGAGGCCATTGTCCAAATGCCTCTTAAACACTGACAGGCATGGGGCATCGACCACCTCCCTAGGAAGCCTGTTCCAGTGTTTGACCACCCTCTTGGTACAGAAATGTTTCATAATGTCATGTCTGAATCATCTCTGACACATCTTTGAACCGTTCCTATGCGTCCTGTCACTGGATCCCAGGGAGAAGAGATCAGCACCTCCCTCTCCCCTTCCCCTCCTTAGGAAGCTGCAGAGAGTAATGAGGCCGCCCCTCAGCCCCTTTTTCTGCAAGCTAGACAAACCCAGAGTCCTCAGCTGATCCTCACAGGACATGCCTTCCAGCCCTTCCACCATCTTTGTTACCTTCCTCTGGATGCATTCAAGTGCCTTAACATCCTTCTTAAATTGTGGGGCCCAGAACCGCACACAGTGACTCAAGGTGAGGCCGTCCCATCACTAAATACAGTGGGACAATCCTCTTTTGACCGGCTATTCTGTGATGCACCCCAGGATGCAGTTTGCCCTCCTGGCTGCCAGGCCACACTGCTGACTCATATTGAGCCCACTGCCAACCAGCACCCCCAGATCCCTTTCTGCAGAGCTGCTCTCCAGCCACTTTTCCCAATCTCTACCTGTGCCTGGCATTCCTCCATCCCAGGTGCAGAATCCGGCATATGGACTTGTTAAATTTCATCCCATTAATCATTGCCCAATGCTCCAATCTATCTAGATCCCTCTGCAAGGCCTCTTATCTCTCAGGAGAGTCAACAGCACCTCCTAGTTTAGTATCATCAGCAAACTTGCTAATGGTGCATTCAGCTCCTGCTTCCAGATCATTGATAAAAATATTGAACAGGACTGTCCCTAGAACTGAACCCTGAGGAACACCACTGGTGACTGGTTGCCAGCCAGATGTAGCCCCATTCACTGCAGCACTTTGAGCCCTGCTGTTCAGCTAGTTCTTCACCCAGTGCACCATGTATCTGCTTATCACACAATTGGACAACTTGTGCAGAAGGGTGCTGTGAGGCACAGTATCAAAAGCCTTACCAAAATCCAGAAAAACTACACCCACTGCCTTTCTTTCATCCCCTAGGTGGGTGACATTATCATAGAAGGCTATCAAATTCATTAAACAGGACTTTCCCTTTGTGAACCCATGTTGGCTGTGCCTGATGATTGCATTGTCCTTTAAATGCCTCTCAAGAGCATGATCTTCTCCATAATTTTTCCAGATACTGAAGTTAGACTAACAGGTCTGTAGTTTCCTGGGTCTTCCCTCCTGCCCTTCTTGTAAATTGGAATAACACTGACTAGCTTCCAGTCAGCAGGGACCTTGCCAGACTCCCAAGACCTTTGGTAGATAATTGAGAGGGGTCCTGCTGTAACATCCACTAGCTCCTTCAGTACTCTGGGACGAATCGCATCTGAGCCCATGGACGTAGGAACATTCAACTGATACAACTGGTCCCTTATAATTTCAGTGTCCACAAATGGAAAGTCACTGTTCCTGCAGTCATGGTCCTCCAACTCAGATGACCAGGCAGCCCAAAGTCTATCATCAGTATTGAAGACTGAGGCATAAAAAGCATTGAGTGCCTTCACTTTTTCTTCATCCCTATTTGTCAGGGATACTTTACTTTTTGGTGTTTTAAAACGTGTGTGTTGAAAGGAATTGCCAGTACACAGCCAACTTGGTAACACTGCAAGGAAAGACAAAGTTTTCATAATGTCAGTTTGAAATAATTCTAACACTTCTTTAATGCATGCTATTGTTCCACAATGCTGCAGAAAGTATATTGTGAAAAGTATGTTTGAGAGTATATTTTGCTAAAAATTAGCAAGAAATGTATACAACAATATGTTTCTAATAGCCTAGAATAATATTCCATATTTTTAAATGAAATAGTGAGCAATTAAGCCACAAAAGAATTCCTACTTTCATTTACTTTCTTAATGAAAACGTTAAAACACAAAGAGTATTCAGAGCCAGTAAAATCAGGAACTTCAAAATTTTATTTGTTTTTCAGGAAAATAAAACTTGAACATGAAAATTGAACTGATGTAACACTACTAAGACACTTTCTAATCTATTGTAAAATTAGATTACTTAAAATATACAGACACATGCAAGAGATTCCAGAAGGTTCACTTGAACCAGAATAAAATAGGTCTTCCCTGCGTGATCCCTCTGCAAACAGTTAATCCTGAGGAAAACCAAAACAAAATAAACTCTCATTTCTGCAGTAATAATTCTTTCTCTTCTCAAGCCAGAGGGAAGAGTGGCTTCATTGAAAGCACCCCACTTTGATACAGGATTCTTGGCTTCAGCCATATTTAATGTTCACCACTTGTGTGGCAGGGATTCAAAGCTGTTTAATGCCTACATATGTTGTGTAACTGCCATTTCAAATTATGGTCCTCAATGTCTTTGCCAAAAAGGTGATTCAGCTTTTTTTTGTAGGTGGCTGCAAAAGAAGTCCAGATCCTCACCAGAACCTGTAAGTTGTACACAAAAACAGACTTCACTCTTCTCCTTCACCCCTGCACTCAAGTACAAAGACGGAGTCAGAGTTTGTATGAGGAATTTGCTATAAAAGAAATAGAGAATGCTATGGCTAAACCAAAGCCAGGTCTCTCTGTGTTGCATGCTGCCAGCTCCACACACAAACTTTGCAGAAATTCACCCCCAGCTTGCAGAAGGCTTATGAGATCCAAAGTCAAGAGAAGAAAAGTGTCATTTCACCTCAAAACTAACACGTGAAGACTCAGCCCCATTCTGACCCCACCAGCACACCCCACCCTTCTTCCACAACTGGCTTTCACAATGAGATGGTGCTGAAGCAGGAAAACATTATGACTTTCTGTTTTCTTCTTGATTTAACTCTATTTCTCTCCACTGCCTGTGCTGGCAGATAATTCTTCTTGGCCAACAGCCCCAGGCACACTCTGAGGCATTTAAACTCTGTTTTGAAAGCTTAAAGGGGTTCTCTCCAGAAAGATGAATGCAGGAGCTGCATGCAAAGAGCGGGGTCTCTCCTGCTCTTCTGACCTCTCACAACCATAGTGCAGCAGCATTTTCCTACAGTTTTAGACAGTAAAGTACCTGGGTGAAAGTACATCTGATTTTAGTGCACGATATCAGCATCTGACTATCCATTGTTTACACAAACATTTCAGTTTTATTATAACTCTCTCCTCTAAAGTAAACAATTAAAACCACAAAAAAGCCCAGAGAGTCTAGCTCAGTAAGTTTACTTGCAAAGTCATATGTGAAATGAGAAATAATGCCTCAGGCACTAATAACGTGCAAATTCTAACACTGCAAATCATAAGCCTCAGCAATCTTTACAGACAAACTGATGACGTTGTTTGGAGAGGTAGACTAGAAAGTGGATGGAAAACTGCCTGGACTGCTAGGCACAAAGTGCTGTTATAAGATGTACGAAGTCCAGATGGTAGCTGGGTACTAGTGCCATTCCTCACAGATCAATGCTGAGCCCAGTGCTCTTTAATGTTCTTATCAACAACCAGGGCAATAGAATGGACTATACCCTCAGCAAGTTTGCTGTGATCACAAACCAGGATGGGGTGGAGCAGGGAGGAATGATAGAGTGGCAGGCAGGGTCGTTCTTCTGAGGAACTCTGATGTGCTGCAGAAATGCACTAGCGTGAACCTCAC
The DNA here is from genome assembly GCF_000737465.1 of Haliaeetus leucocephalus. NCBI lineage: Eukaryota > Metazoa > Chordata > Aves > Accipitriformes > Accipitridae > Haliaeetus > Haliaeetus leucocephalus. The sequence goes on from NW_010972628.1 coordinate 556,623, forward strand.
AAAGGTCAAGACAGGTCTCTGGGCTTATCCAACCCGTGAAGTAACTCTGCAACGATTAAGGCTGGGCACCAACAGGCTGGGGAACAACTTTGCCAGAAAAGGAAACAGGGTCCTAGGCTGAGTATCTTCCAACAGTGTGGTCTTGTGGTGATGAAGACCAGCCACACACTTCCCTGGACAAGATACACACTGACTCCATTAAGCAAACCTTGCAGAAGCCAGCAAAACAATAATGGAGCTGAAGCACAGCATGTCCAAAGAGACATGGAAGGAACCAGGCTTATTCAGCCTTCAGCAGAGAACTCAGCACTGTCTACAACTCCCTTGTGGGAATAGAGAAGATGAGGCCACAACTCTCCTTGGAAGGGAACAGTGAAACAACACGGCACAAGCTGTAACATGGAAAATGTTGATTTGACACTAGAAAAAGTTTTCACTGTGAGAATGGCAAACACCAGAACAAGGTCTGATGGAGGTTCTGAGATCCTCATCTTTATTCATTTTAAAGCAGGCACTAGCGCTTTTCTGTGTGGGGTGGTGAGAGCAAATGATGTCAATATCCCTAACAGTCCGTATAATTCCGTGACTCTAGCATGGGGTCCATAAAAGGCACTTTTGGAGAAAGTCTTTCTAAATCCCTGATTATCTCAGCAGCTCTTTGGCAGACATGATATTCCATCTGCTTTCAGTAGGACTGTTCTTGCTCCTCAATGCTCCACATTGTCCTGGTTTCAGATGGGATGGAGTTAATTTTCTTCTTAGTAGCTGGTACAGTGCGTTTTACATTTAGTGTGAGAATCATGTTGCTAACACACTGATGTTTTAGTTGCCGCTAAGTAGAGCTTATCCTAAGTTAAGGATTTTTTCAGTTTCCTATGCTCTGCCAGCAAGCAGTTGCACAAGAAGTTGGGACAGCCAGGACAGCTGACCCGAAGTAGCCAAAGGGACATTTCATACCATAGAACATCATGCTCAGTATATAAGCTGGGGGAAATTGGCTGGCCGGGAGGGGCAGATTGCTGCTCAGGGACTGGCTGGGTGGTGAACAATTGCATTGTGCATCACTTGGTTTTTCCTTGGATTTTATTTCTCTCTCTTTTTGTTATCTTTCTTTTCATTACAATTATTTTTTATTATTATTTCAATTATTAAACTGTTCTTATCTCAAGCCACGAGTTTTACTTTTTTTCCAACTCTCCTCCCCATCCCACAGCGGGGGGGGAAGGGTGTGAGTGAGCAGCTGCATGCTCCTTAGTTAAACCATGACACATATCCTCATGTATTAATACATATACTGATTGACTCGCCAACTTTCCACCAAAATTCTCGTTTTAAAATCTCTTCCTATTTTTTCACATTTCCTTTTTTTTTTGTCAATATTCTGGATCACGTCTATTCACAGAAAGAAACAAGCAAATAAAAAAAACCCTTATGAATTTGGTTGAATGTAGCTCAGAGTTTTGGTCAAAGAAGGTAAGTATACAAACTTTGCAAGACTGTGAACATTTTCTTTCTATTTCTATGAATGAAACATTACACAGGACGTCTAATTGAAAAATGGCGAAAAAAACACAGCCGGAAGCCAAGTTTTTCTGGTTTTGGATCGGCGTAGGTGTTTTGCTCGGCTACAAATCTGAGGGCACTCCTCATCGACGCAGCTGAAATCCCACAAAACAGTCAAACTTGTGCCTACTCAGGTACCAGGCAGAGGCGGCTGCCCGCCGGTGCAGCTCCCACGGCGGCGCCCCTCCCGCCCCCCATGCGCACCGGCACCCCGGCGCAGTTCTCGCCAGCATTTGCTGCCCGGCACCAACCGCTGAGCTGGGGGTGCCGCGGGCCGGCCCCGCTCCGCTCCGCTCCGCCCCGCCGCCCTCTCGGGGGGGCACGAGGCAGGGCGAGGCCGCCGTCCGCGGGCGGCAGCTCCCGTGCGCA
>NW_010972628.1:558564-584016 GCF_000737465.1 Haliaeetus leucocephalus
CCCGTCCGGCGCCGCGGCCGCCATGGCGCAGGGGCTGCCGTGGGCCTCGGTCCCGGAGGGGGCGCGGGCGTGCGGCGTCCACGCGGGGCGGCCGCTGGAGCTGTTCTGCGAGGACTGTGAGCGCTGCGTCTGCGCCCTCTGCCCGGTCCTGGGCCCGCACCGCGGACACCGCGCCTGCCTCCTGCCCCACGCCGTCCGCCAGAAGAAGGTGAGCGCCGCGCACGGGCGCCGGGCGATGTCCCCGGGGCGTGCCTGGCCCGCGCCTCCTGCGGAGCCCCTGCGTCTCCGGGACTGCCGAGCTTCGCTGCGGGTTTGCCGCGGCGGGGACTTTTTCTGCGAGACGGGCTCCAGGGGAGCGCGGGGACGGGACTGGGGTATAACCGGGAGCTGGGACGGCCACGGGGCGCGGAGCTGCGGATACTCCTGATTTGGTTGTATTTCCTCATTTCTGGGACTGGAGCAGCTAGGTTTTCTTTGGCCAGGGTGAGATGGTGGCAGCTGTGAGTATTAGTGCAGTGGGCAGCAGTAGGCTGAGTATCTTCAGCCTGTGGCCTTGCTTTGCTTGCCTTATAAACAGGTTGTGGAGCTCAGGTTTTGTCACATCAATTTTGTAGGCCATACTGGCTGGAAGAACAAAGTTTCTGTACTTGGGCAAGTGCTTTGTGAATCCCATATGGACAGGTGTCAGCATGCTGTCACTGCACAGGGATGTAGTTTGTGCATGAGGGGGAGAGAGTTATCCAGTCACACCCCAAGTGCACGCATAACAGGAGTGTAAATCAAGGGACAGTGGGGAGGTGACATTGACTGTCAGGTCGCATGCAGCAGCATTTGCTCCTCAGACCTTCTGTGGGGTATCAGAGGAGATTGGTTGCCCAGGGGGACTTGTTTTCATTGCCAGGCTGGAAGTACCTTTGACAGAAACATGGATGCCACTGGGGGAGCAGAAAGGCCATTTCTGTTTATCCCCTTCCTCTGTTGCTGTAGCTTGCTAGACCACACTGACTCTTGTCCTGGTTTAGGCTGGAATAATTTTCTTTCTAGGAGCTGGTATAATATTTTGGGTTCAGTATGAGAAGAATGTTGATAACACACTGATGTATTTAGTTGTTTCTAAGTAGTGTTTATACCAAGTCAAGGATTTTTCAGCTTCTCATGCCCAGCCAGCAAGAAGGCTGGAGGGGCACAAGAAGCTGGGAGGGGACGCAGCCAGGACAGCTGGCTGAAACTGGCCAATGGGGTATTCCATACCATGTGATGTCATGCCCAGTATATAAACTGGGGGGAGTGGGGCTAAGGGGCAGATTGCTGCTTGGAACTAACTGGGCATCAGTTGGTGAGTGGTGAGGAATTGCATTGTGCATTACTTGTTTTATATATTCCAATTCTTTCATTATTGTTGTTATTATCATTACTAGTTTCTTCCTTTCTGTTCTGTTAAACTGTCTTTATCTCAACCCATGAGTTTTACTTTTTTTTTCTGATTTTCTCCCTCATCCCACTGGGGGGGGGCGGTGAGTGTGTGGCGGTGTGGTGCTTAGTTGCTGGTTGGGATTAAACCACAACAGTCCTCATGCAGAGAGCGTGTTCTCTGACAGCTCCTTAGGGATGGGGAGCAGGGGTTGTTGTGGGTTAATCCCAGTAGGCAGCTAAGCACCATGCAGCTGCCTGCTCACTCCCCCTCCCTTGCCCAGTAGGACAGGGGAAGAGGAAAGGAAGGCTAAAACCAAGAAAACTCGTGGCTGAGATAAAAATAGTGTAATAAGCGAAAGAGAAGTGGAAGAAGAGAGGAAGAGAACAAAATAAAACAAGTGATGCAAAGGCTCACCACCTCCCATGGGTAGACCAGTGCCCAGCCAGTTCCTGAGCAAAAGATGGCTAACCCACCTAAATCCCCTCTTCTCCATTTTGTTGCTGAGCATGATGTTGTATGTCATGGGCTATCTCTTTGGTTAGTTTGGGTCATCTGCCTGCTTGTGTCCTCTCCCAACATCTTGTGCACTTGCAGTATAGTCACATCTATAATGCAGCACCATATGAGCTACTAAGAGGAAAATTAGCTCTGTCCCAGCCACAACTAGCACAGGGGTTCTTCCCTAAGTGTTTTTTATTTATCCTAATTTAGCTGTCCATTGAGCAGCCCCAGGAGGCTTTGCACGCTTGCCCTGTACTTCCTGCTTGTGCTTTGTTTTACTCCAGAGAGCCTGCCAGAAGGCTTGCTGAGGCCTGCATGCTGTGGTGCTAAGCTTGGGAGGCGTAAGAAGTAGTAACACAGAGGTTTGATGTTCAGGAGGTTTTATTTTTTCCACCTCAATTTCAGAGAGGTCCTTCCCCCTCCTTCTCTGGTATTTTGCAGCAGTGTTACTAGGAAGTTTCCTAGTTACCACTAGGATTGTGAGCAGATGCACAGGTCATGCTAAATTCCTCTGGTGTTTTATTGCACTTCATGTGAGAGAGCAGTACAAGGGTAGAGGGCAGTACACTAGGCCTCAAGCAAACAGCAGCAGCACAGGGGAAAGACCATTGAAGATGTCAGGGCAACTCAGAGCACTGTTCCGGCCTGCTGGTGTGCTTTCATCCAAAGTATCCCGCTTGCAGCTGGGAACTCACTACAGTGTTTGCATTCCCTTCATGACACTGGGGCAATGTGTGGATGCAGGTGGTGTGCTGTGGCAACCTGATTTGAGCCAGGGTAGAGTGCACAAAGCGACAAGTTTTGCTGGTTCCCTGGGGGTCACTTGGACACAGGGGAGCAGATGCTGTTGATAACCAGTTATTTGTCTCTGTGCCAAAACAGGAAGTGAGTAGGGTAGGAACTTGGGTCCCCATGTGACACTGTCCCTAGGGGAGTCTTTGCTGACATCTACTGGCTTAAGCGATTTTGTTTGCTGGGAGCAGTTTTTCTGTGCAGCCCTTGTGATGTGACATCAGCCCAGCAGCATGCGAGAATCTTTCTCAGGGCTTTTAGCAAATCCTATCTGTGGATGCTAAGAAGAGACGAGAACCATTGTGTGAGGTCCATGAGGTCCATCAGCTCGTTCATCCCTGGATCTAAGGTTGTATAAAATCATCTGGAAGGACACTCCCTGTGCTCCTGAATGTGGGACATAGGATCAGCATGCTGTGCACTTGATATGTGTCCTGTGAGCCTGACTGGAGCTAGGAGTCTCATCTCTCAGAAATCCTTGCTGTTACAGTGTTTTCACTCGAGTGAGTTGGGGCATCCAGGCAATCCCTAAGGGAATGTTTTTGGAGTTGATTCTTCAGGGTGAATGACATGGGTTGCCTGCCTGTGTTGCAGACACAGTGTCTCCACTGCTAAGAAGCAGCTCTTTAGTTTATCTCTGTAAAGCAAGTAATGTTTAACCAGAAATGCTTTGGGTTGGCATCCAGTATTTGCATATGATCACCATTGTGAGGGACTAAGTGCCTGAGGTGGTGTGTTCTACTAGTAGGGAAGGAAGACTGGGTTTTGCTCTGTGGTCTTTGTCAGTCTTTGAGAAAAGGAATGAGGTCTAGGCTGCAAAGTAAATTGAGGAAGGCTGATACCTAGTAGAACTCCTGAATCTTCAAGTGGTGCAGAACTCTTCTGGTCTTTCAGGGACAAGACTGGAAAATTGTGGCTGGAATGGATGGCGTAACATGACTATCTTGCTCCATGCAAGAACATTTATCTGCTTGCATGGATGTGCCTGTGCCAAGGCACTTCCAGGTGCAGAGTCTCTGGCTTTTGCTGGGAGCCCATTTTCTTCTGTCTCTGTCATAATCAAATGAAAAATTGCATGTGTTTTCAAAGGAGGCAAATGTCAAAAATGCAAACTGTTGCCCATGAAGCAACACTTATGGTCAGTCAACCCTGCAGAGTTTAAATGCCATGCTGACCTGGGGATGTTGCAGTGGGCTGGTGCATATGCATGCAGGTACTCTTGACTGGGTCTCAGCTGCAGAACAGGACACTGGTAACAGCTACAGCTCTGGTGCTAGCTTACCTGTTTTTTACTGAGAGGCTCTGTTATAACACTAGTGCACTGAGAGCATGGGCCAGCATTGCTTGGCTCTTTCATGGTACTAATGAAATAAATGCATGACCAAGTGCACCAAGACTGTTCATTCTGCTGGACAGGGGACAGCTGATTCCAGAGGGCTGTGGGTGAGAAACTGTGGGGCTAGACACAGCAGAACATTAACTGTGCTGTGCTGCTCAGTGCATCTCAGGGCACGCCACAAGTATCACAGATACTATGATTAGTAGCCAAGCTGATAGTATTTGTTGTTGCAGGCATTTAGACTACAGCATCACTGTAGTGATGGTGGGGTATTTCTGATGGGTCTTTTGTACACTGGGAAGCATTTTGACTCTAGGCAGAACATCCCACTGATCCTCTGAATCAAAAGTACTTGGTTAGCTGCCCTTCAGCTGCTAAATGCACGAGCATGTAGTCTTGAAATGCACAGTGCCATAGATGTAAAGATGAAAAGGTTTTTTTCACCATAGGTTTGCCTGTTCCTTATAAAGGTGGTACTAATTTGCACAGCTCTCTGAGTCTTACCAGTATAACCACCAGGAGCAGGTGCAGGTGAAATGCTGAAATCCTTACATTTCATCACTACTGGCCTTAATAAGCCTCATAAACTGAGTGTTTCAGTGACATACTCCCCTATATGGAAAGCAAGCGGGATACGGAATTCTGGCTTTTACAGATGTTGTTATGAAACAGTGTTTTATTTTGGTTTTGTTGCTGTATAGGAACTCATGGCATTGTGTTTGAAGGATCTAGAAGAGAGAAAAGAGCAAGAAGCTGGTAACAGAAGGAGCATAGAGCAGGCCGCTAATGATCTGAAGGTAAAGTGTGGTTTGCTTCTCCACTGGATGGTCATTTTCCAGGGAGAGACATTTTGCTTTCTCTGTTGCTCAAAGAGCCTGGTAGCTCCTCTGCAGCTTCAAAGACCCAGGCAGCTACTGCTTCTCAGGAAAAGAGTGTATTCCCCGTATCCATCACAACATATTACTGTCAAAGGGAGAGAAGAAGGAAGAGTTTCCAAAGGCCTGGCCCTCACTCTCAGATCAGCCAAACATCTCTGGGAGAACAATGTTGAATTTTTTTGCAGAGGAGTAGTAAATAGCACCTGCTGCATATGTTATTCTGGCTTCACTGATGTATATTGTATTGCACTGAACTGCATTATTGAACAATCTGACTTCAGAGTTAAATAAACAAAAGAACAGTTCTACTGATTCTGTCTTAAGAATGGGAATGTGTGCTAAGCTCTACCTCATTTATAGAGCATGAAACAGTGCATCTCTAAGCATCTCTGTTACAGAAACATTAGTAAGAGCTGGAGGGAGCTCTGTAGAGGTTTGGGACCTTGCGGTTTGATGTCACTTCATTTTGGAGGCTTTCTTTTTCTAGCAGTTCCCTGTCCCTAGCTTGCTTTAAAAGGGGGCAAAGTGTTGCTACCGAAGGACCAGGTCTGCTGGTTGTAGCAGTTGGCACCTGACCCTGTTACACTCCAGCTGAAAACAATGTTTTCTACATAAATAGGCATGTTGGAATCTGCTCTCAAGCTTTTCCACCCAGGATATCAGTAGGTAAATCCTGGCTGCACTTCCCTTAAGGGCTGAACGCTCATTTCTCAAGAGGTGCAGCAAATGAGTAAAATTCAACCAAAATGTAATGTTGAAAGCCTGGGAGAGAAATGCCTGAAATGTTTATGGTCTGCTGAGTATGGGGGGACACTCTTCTGCTTCATCTATAGGCACATGCCATTATGAGCAAAAGGCAGCTGTCAGACAGTATGACTGAGCTCCTGTTGCTACTTCAGGAAGAGGAGAGTCTGGCAAAAAACTTCATTGATGAAAAGACTCAACAAGCCCTGGAAGCACATGATAAGCAGTTGGAGTCCTGTCGAGAAAAGCTTGCAGCCCTGGAGACCTTCTCATGTCGAATCAGACAAATACAACAGCACAGTGATCCTGTTCAGTTGCTGGAGGTGGTATTTTATGGTCTCTTTCAACCTCTTATCCTCCTAGTCCCTGGTAAACTGCTCTAGTGATCACCTCAGTAGATCTTTCTGTATGTAAGCAGCATCTTTCTCACTGATTTTTAATCTTCTTTTTGCTGGTATTTTGGTGGACCAGTTTGGTTCCTGATTTTTGAGCTGTTAGGTGTTCTTGCTATGGCATTGATTTCAGGTCTGTATGAAATTCATGTTAATTTTAAGCATATATGGAACAGAGTTATACGTGTCTCTTAATCTTGAAGACAAATGCTGTATCAGGTCTTTCCTTGTGCGGTGTAATATGAAGGTCTGAGAAAAGGCAGCCCTCTCGGGAACCTAAGGAGGAAGGCTAAATTGTCTCATTTCTTTAATTGCAAGAGATCCTAATCACCCTGAGCAACAGCCATCATTTTACTGTGGGAGCAGCTCGGAACACCTGGCATTTGTTTTCAAGAATGAACTGTTAGAATTTGTTGTGCTGCATGTTTGCCAAGCCTTTGAAGAACTAGTTTTACAAGATGAGGTTGGAGGATGGCCTTGTGTATGCCTGGGAAGATGTGGCTGAAGACAGTCACGAGTATGTGTATGGAATGTTTTTATCTTTAACTGTTCTGAGGACTGGCAAACATCCCAGCTGAGCCAGATATGTGCTCCTGTGTTAGTAGTATTGGCTGTATGCCATTAGTTCTTTCTAGATCTTTGCTGAAACATATATAAGTTTGATCCTTCAGTGAAATAAACGGAATCTTGTACAGATAGCTTGAGCGCTTAATTCAGTCGCGGCAGGGAGGCAGTGGTTTTGGTTTTGTGTACAGATAAATGTCAGCTTCTCTTTCCTAATGGTCTTCTTCACTTTCCTTGGGAAGGGTGTGTTGCCATATGCTTATGCCCTGACACAAGTCAAAGGATGCCATTCTTCACAGGAAGGCATTTTTACATCCTTGCAACTTAGCAGACTTGAGAGTCTTCGTTGTTGTGAGTGATATGGCCCTGGCACTCCGCTGTGTGTGCTAGCAACATACCTCTACGTGGGAAGCTGCTCCTCATGGTTTTGGGAGAGATTTTTTATGGGGAATGCTGGATTTTATTCTTTAGATTGCTTTTAAAACTTAGTGGTTTAATTTTCCCATTGTTGGTATTCCCCACAAAGGGTTCTAGCCAGATTAAACTCATCCCCATCTTGCGAGTGTCCTGGGAGACCCTGTTTTAACGATGACTGTTGGGTTCTCCATCTCAGAGGTAGCCCCTCACTCCACTGACAGGAGGATCTAATGGGCTGGCTAATGACCTACTAGGGAGGCTGAACACAGCAAGGTTTGTCTATTGTGGCCCATGTTTACCTAGTGATGGAGCTGTCCTTGCTCTGTGGCGTGTGGGAGCTGGGAGGGAAGAGTCCATTCGTGTCACTGTCTCTACTAACTGGAGAATTTGTCTTTCTGCCCTCAGAAGTACACAGAAATCGAGAAGGAAATGCAGGAGCCTAGGCGCCTGTTAGAACAATGGCATCCAATACCTCTCTCGTTTGAGCACATCCTTAACCATTATAAGCACTTTGTGACAGCTCTTCAGTCCTTTCTACAGAAACCAATAGAAGCCCGGCTTAAAGAAGGTACCTGGGAGAGTGCTGTGAATTTTGCTTTCTCCTGCTCTCCTTTTAAATAAAGTGTGGTCTGTAAGAAAGAGCAGGACTTTTTACCAAATCAGCTGAAGACATCAGCAGCTTTTCAGGCATGGGTACTGTTCTCTGACAGCATTGGTGTAATGTTGCTATAGCAGTGGTGATTTAAGAATGTAAGAGGTTTCTCTTTCAACTCTGAAGATGGCCTTTTGTGCCTTAAAGTTTGTCTGATGCTTTCTTCCAGCTCTATCAGTTACTTCATGCAGCTTACTTCTTCCTGCAGAGCTTACCTTGCTTATATCCCTAGACCACCACACCTACATGACGTAGGTGTTCTCTTCTTTCAGTCACTGTTGGGTGTAAGTGCTCTGGCAGGACATCTGGCAGGCATGGAACATCAGGTACCTGTAAAATTGGAAAGCTTTTTCTAGTTGATGTACCTGGTGATCTTTCTGTCTCAGGCAGTCTGAAGAATTCTCTTTTTTGCTTCTTTAAAGGTGGGTCAATGTGTTCTGCTTAGAGCTCCTTTTGTGTTTGAGCTGGTATTTCATCCTTAAGTGACCTCTGGCATGATTAAGGCAAGGAGTTTCCCAATGGGATGCAAAGTCACAAACCCAAATAACCATGGGGAAACCCTGCGACTTGAGTTACAGGTGAGCAGGGCAATACCAGCTGTCACATTCCACCCAGCTACCTTTTAATAATCCCTTTTCTGAGAGTTGCCACCAAGAACAGTATAGCAGGGTGCTGGGGAAAATGGTCAGACCAGATCTGAAAGGCCACTGCAGGATGTGTGGAGGATTGCTACAGTACAGTGCAGGTGCTTTGTAGCTAGCATCTGCAGTTGTCTTTAGCTGCCTGACTCTGCTCCCCTCTATCAGAGGGGTGCTTTTTGAGGAATGGGAGGTGCTTACTTGGGGTTATGCTCAATTGTGTGGTTCTTTGGCAACACTGGGATCCAGCATCTCCAGCTACCCAAAGAGCTTAGGGTTGAACGTGTACAGACTGAGTACCCCTTCCCCAGCAAAAGTAACACAGTTTGTCCCCTAAAGTTGGAAAGTGGAGTGTGACAGTATGACCTTCCCCAGGACATGGGTGGAATTCACACCAAAGAGGCAAAGCCTGAATACCCTGGTCCAGCAAAATTGCCCATGGTGTTCTATTTTTAAAATCTTCATAGTACAGCCATGTTCTTCTACTGGCAGACTCCCTAAACTGTTAATTTTCATCTCTGCCCAGATGTTTTCAGTAGCCTGAATGCCACTGCAAAGAAGGAGCCTGGAACGGTGTTGAAAACCATGTCTCCTGTTGATCGGTTGCTTTTCTTAAAACGTAAGTATGGTTGAACAAAAGTTAGAAGCACTCCGAACACTTATGGCTCAGTCACTGAAACAGTCAATGAATGTGTGGTGCCACTATCTTAAAACAGTATCTTAAAGGGGTTCTGATGTTTACAGTGTTTGTGAGGAACAAGTGCTCTGCACTGCCTGAAAGTCATTACCCTTTTCTGTACCTCAGGTTGGGAAAGAAATTTTACTTTCTGTCTGTGAAATCTTGATCCTTTGTTTTTATTCAGAACTGCCAGTGTGTCAATCAGCTAGTAGCTAATTTAGTTTTTGAAGACTTTTCTATTCTCCAGATCATTGTGGTCTGTCTTTAATTATGTCCATCATGTAATACGTTAAAGGTCAATCTACAGATGATCCTTTTCTCTGGTGTTGGTAGGAAAAATGTACAGTCAATTGTTCCATCTCTCTGATGGGAAGCTAATGGACATTTCATGTGGCCTGCAGCAGATGAGGACTGTAACTGTTTTTAATCTCAAAGCTGTAACATTCCCTATTACCATGGTACCTAGTGGCAAAAGCCTGTTGTAAGAGGAGGTCTGTTTTCCAGCCTGGATCCAGCCCAGTGGAGGCCATGACTGTGACCAAGTGGACACTTGACTTCTGGCTGTTACTCAGTAAGGAGGGCAAGGGCCAGCACTCTGCTGGTAGAGTGGGTTACATACTGTCCCTGCACCTATGGGGTGGTGTGTTGAGATGGGTGTTTTTCAGTGTTGTTACTTTGTCTTGTTTCTGTGCTCTCCTGAGTGAGCTTTTAAGTCCAAACACTGCAACTTTTTCATTCCAAACAGGTTATCTCAATTGGAGATGAGCAAACAGGTGTTGCACTTGGAAAAGCAGCAGGTGTTAAGAAATCAGGAATGTAATGAGCAAAGTCTGTCTTCTTGGCTGTGATGTTATGGGTCTTTTGCCACTGGCATCATTTCTGTGCTGCAGGATCCAGACTAAGTCAGTCACTTTGTAACCAGAACCTGTTAAGGTGCTAGGACAGCCAGTCTGTGCCACTGAGCACTTGCTACTAAGAGAGCACTGCAGCAGTGTTTGGCTGGCAGTGAACTAGGCTCCTGAGTTTCATGAATGCCATTCTGTATGTCCTTCAGGCTGCCTCTTGATGGATTCATGGAGAAAGCACTGTATTTGCTTCACTTGTGACCAGTCACTTCAAGGGCTGAAACAACAATTTCTCAACTCTGTTAAAGCTAAATATGACAAACCACCTCATTAAGAAAGATGTGCAGCTGCTCATAGGCCAGTGAAATTGACAAACCTTGGTCATAAATATTAGGACTTGAAGTTACTTAAAATTTTCATCACTTGGGAGAAGTGGAAGAATTGCAGTCCTCCAATAATCCAAACAATTCTACCTGTTTTGCATGATTTTTCTAGTCAAATTCACATTTATGCTTCCAAACATTAGCAGCTGAAATCAGTTTGGTGTTTGGGGTTTTGCTGCTTTTTTAAAGCAATGGAGGTATTTCCATTTGCTTGAGATGTAGTAGTTATGTGTTTTATGAAAATCTAGGTTTTTCAGGTAAATTTGACTGACAGACATCACTACTTACTTGCACAGCTTTTCAAGTGGTTACTGGAAAAAGCAGACAGTGAAGCCAGGCCTTTTAAATCCTCTCTACTTTAGATGTCTTTTGGTCTTTAGTGTCACCTGTGTTCTGTACAAACTTAGCATCCCCATTGTGTACTACTTTCTTTTCTTTACACGCAAGTATACTTTACATGCAAGTATAAAGCGCAAGTCTTTGTTGCAATTAACTGTGCTGTGAATGGACCCTCACTGAATGTGAGATGTCCGTTTCTTTGTGGACATTGTAAATAGGCTGTGCACCACAGTGCTGGTGGTCTTTTCACAGCAAACTGTGGGAAACCTTACTTAGCCTTCCCTGCTCATGGCAGGAAATCATGGGAGAGTAACAGAGGACCAACAGAGAATGGAGTGATTTATGCATTGCTCTGATGGCAGAGAGGAGGATTCCAGCCTGAATGAAAACAGCTTCTGGGCTTTAGACTATCGAATATGCCAACTAGCCCAGGTTAGACTTACTTGATTTATGGGAGAGGGCGCTCTGTGAGAACATAGGAGAGGAAATAGCAACAAAGTCAAACGAGCAACAGATTAATGCAGTGGCAAAGACAGATTTCTCTCATACAGTAACCTGCTGTATAATTACCTTTCATTTCTAAATTCAGCACTGAAGAGCAAGGAAAATACTGAAGTTCTTGTTTCAGTGGGTCTGTTGCTCCATGTTGTGTTCAGTTAGTACTATGCTGCCTGTGAAAGACTGTAATCTATGAGATCACAGGTCCAAACGTAGTTCAGATATGCAACACTGCAGAGAAACCAAAGCAGTCTGGATTTTAAAATATTATAAACATGTATTTCCCTAACTTTCATTTTAAAAGTTTAGTTACTCTGAAAAGCAGCTTCAGGATATTAAATGTATTTGCCACGTGGCATTTAAAACATCGAAGCTTCAAAGTTTATCTAGACTAAGATTAAAATTACATTCGGTCAAAAAACCCAGCTATGAACTGAGTGAAATATGACTCAGTTTTTATTGCAAATATTGCTGGATGTATTGTATACTTTGTTTTCTTCACTTACAAGAAAAAATAGATGTGCTCATTCTTTGGAATAGTTTTAAGATACAAACTAAGTTTACATCTTACCGCCAGTGCTTTCTGAAGTACTCTTAATTCATGACAATGTATGTTCCTTTAGGTACCCAACTCCGACACTGTTTTTGTCAGGCTTGACAGGAAGAGTGAAGGGGATTGTTTAAGGATGTCAGATTCTGTTTTCAAAGGGAGTATCTTGGTTATTTGTAGAACAGGAAATCAGAAAACACATGCTAACACAGTAAATTATTGATATAGAGTATATTATGAGAACTTTTCTGAGACATGCACCAGTTTAATATTGTAGGACAGTATATTCAGAGAAGAATCTAATCTTAAAAACCTTGTAGCTTTTTGACCTGTCCTGTGTCATTTCAAACTTGTTTAATTTGATATAGGTTTTTTTTTTTCCCTCTGGCTTTGTGATTTCCAGTCCTGTGACAGCTGCTTCTTGCTAAAACAACTCTTAAGCTGCTGCTGAATTAAGACAGTGATTTCTAGGGTGTAGTTTCAGACTGTGATTTTTCTTTTCTAAATGTCAGGTTAGGTGCTATGAATCCTCTGGGAGCTGGTAAGCTGTTCCTTTGCAATGTACATGATGCTGCTGCCCAGAGCTGTGGTGCTTTTGTGAGAAACACTCTAGTGCATCTTCAAATGTGATTTCAGTGGAATGGGACCTCACAACCCAAGAGTCCGCTCCACTGCTCTCTAAAATCCTTAAGCTGTAATCCCACCAGAAGTCTCCAACTATTCCACATGAAGTAGAAGCTCTCAGTGTTTGTTCCCTACCTAGCTGTATTCATCTTCTGATTTGTGAACCACGCATATACTCTTACATACTTGTCTTTTACTGACCTGCTTTAAAACCTATGCAATGTTAAAGCATCAGTGCATATAAATAGTGCCATGCTTTTGTACCGATCCAATATCGGGGAGGGTTCTTAAACGATCCCAAGAGCAAGATTAAGACACAGACGAGGTCAGATGCCGTACAACCTTACAAGTTTTATTTCCTATAACAACTGATAATAGCGACAGGACAGAGGGAAGAAGAAAGGAAAAAGAGGCAGACCTAAGCAAGAAAATGGGAGAGATGCAGCAAGACTAGTTACCACCACCACGAAGCCAGCAACGTCCTGTTGGTTTGGTCTCGGTGCAAGTGATGGAGGTCCAAGTTCCAGGTTCCAGCAGACAGACAATGACAAAGTCCCAGTTCCAAGCGCTGATTTTCAATCCCTTGCAGTTCCTTTCAGTTCCTTTTTCAGTCCCTTTCAGTTCCTTTTTTGAGGGAGGAGTATGCAAGTTTTTCCGAAGAGTCCAGCCATTTCCACAGAGACTGCTAGCTTCAGGTGGATATGGTGGTTTCTTCAGGGCTTTCAGCGCCTACTCCCCCACAGCAACAGGATGCTGACGCTAGCAAATGGTCAGCAATGTTGAGACAAACATAGTCGAACACAGTCTCTTACAGCTTTCTATTAAAAATTTTCAGGTTTTTCCTTGCAAAACTGCAGGTTCCAAGACACTGCCAGCTGTGAGCTCCTTTGCAGGTTTTTTATAACTTGGTCACGATAAATCTACTAAGTATTTTTATGGTTTTGACTGCAGATGCAAGATCACCAGCCTGGGAATATGACAGCCTTCACCCAAGGCTGAAATTGTCTGGTGACCGTCTTGTAGTAAGCTGTAACTGGAGGAAGATATTTTACCCTTGTGGTCCCCAGAGATTTGATAAATTATGGCAAGTGCTAAGCAGAGATGCATTCCTCTCTGGGAGCCATTACTGGGAAGTTGACCTGCTTCACGCTGGAAAAGGATGGTGGATTGGTGCAGCCTACCCTTCCATTGGCAGGAAAGGAGACTCTGAAACCTGTCGACTGGGCTGGAATAGAGCATCTTGGTGCCTTAAGAAATTTGATCTTGAATACTGGGCATTTCACAAGGGGGAGAGAATCCCCATCCTGGTAGAAGATGATCCTGATCGCATTGGTGTTTTTCTGGATTATGAAGCAGGAATCCTTTCATTCTACAATGTTACTGATGGCATGGCTCATTTGCATACCTTCCGCTGCAAGTTCACAGAACCAGTTTACCCAGCTGTGAGGCTCTGGGAAGGGTCCATTGGAATGTGCAGACTAACATAATGAAGCAAAATAAAGCCTACTATTTCATGCTTTTTCTATGAAAGCCACTTTAGCAATGATCTAAATGAATTAATCTCTGTCATGTGAAAGCTGTAACTGTGATGCTTGTAGAAGATAATAGTTAAGTTCAAGAAAACCAACTGTAATTTCTAATGTATATGCTCTTTTCAATGGGGGAAGCTGATCTGGCTTTTATAAATCATGTTGTCCTGGGTTCAGCTGGGATAGAGTTAATTTTTTTTTTTTTACAGGAACC
The DNA here is from genome assembly GCF_000737465.1 of Haliaeetus leucocephalus. Classification (NCBI taxonomy): domain Eukaryota; kingdom Metazoa; phylum Chordata; class Aves; order Accipitriformes; family Accipitridae; genus Haliaeetus; species Haliaeetus leucocephalus. Next base: position 572,557 of record NW_010972628.1, read on the forward strand.
TGGGAGGTGGGGGGCATAGCCGGGGCAGCTGACCTGAACTGGCCAAGGAGCTATTCCATACCATGTGACATCATGCTCAGTATATAAAGGGGGAGCGGGCCGGGGGGTGGGCTCTTCTTTTCGGTGGGGGAAGTGGCAGAGCGTCGGGTCCCGGGTGGTGAGCAGTTGCACTGTGCATCACTCTTTTTGTATACTTTTTCATTAGTACCGTTGTTGTTGTTGCAATTTCTTTGTGTTGTTCCAGTAAACTGCCTTTATCTCAACCCTCGAGGTTCCAGGTTTGGTTTTTTTTTTCCTCTCCTCCGTCTTCCCCCTATCCCACCGGAGGGGGGCGGGAGGAGTGAGCGAGCGGCCGCGTGGTCCTTTGTTACCGGCTGGGCTGAAACCACGACACATGTCAATGTACCACCTAAAATGCCATATATAATATTTTTTGTACTTTTTTCAACTTGTGAAATGGAAAAAGTCTGGTTGAAAGAAGCATATTAAAATTCAGATTTGAACCTGGATATTGGCATTTTTTTCATGAACTCCCTCCGCTCACCTGGCTGGAGAGGCTGCAATTGTGACAGTAATAGGTTTAGTTTGGTCCAAGCTTCAAATTCATATATTGCATATTATCATAGTCAACAAGGTCAGATTTGGATAATAAATGCAGTAAGTGAACTAGCTCATACTTAAGTATCATCTCAGAAAAACAGAAGACTGCCACTGACTATTGGAAAGGTCACTTCAACAAAGCTGAAGTAAAAGCTTCTGTAGCCACACTTAATAGCCATTAGCTGGTCTTACTTCTGACAGAGACTCTGAACTGGGCTTCTGCATGGCCCTGTTCTTCCCACACAGAGTGGAAGCATAAGCAACAGTTGTGTGCCACCCCAAAAGAAGATGAAATGCCTGGAGGACCCACAGGTGCAATAAAAATATGAGGTCAGTGGGGGACTTGTGCTTAATTTATTTTTGTGTCCCATTTGCAAAGGTTCTTTAAGGGCAACTGGATAAAGGTATGCTCACATAAAACTAGGAGAGACAGCGTGCAAGTTTCTGTATAGGGATAACTTATTTTTTTTCCCCCACTACCTTAATTAAAGTCCTGGAAATTTTTGGAGCCTATATTTACAGCAGCCTCTAGGACTAGCCTGGCTGGAGTGAAGAACCACTGCTACTTGAAACAGGTCAGGTAATCTTACAATGTTCAAATACTAAAGGCCCTGCAATCATCACTGGTGCTGGCAAAGGCAAGGTCTGACCATAGGCTTAAACACAGAAATAACAGCTTGTTTTATAAGCTAAATTTATTTTTCAAATTTGAAAAAAAAAAAAAAATCTTTTAACAGTTAAGTAGTTTTTTAATGTAAGGCAAGCATACTGCATCAGTCAGAGCTCATATATGGTCAAGCACATGATTCAAAGAATCTCTGCTTCCCAGTTGAAGATACAAATAGTTTCCATAGAATTGCAGAATGGTAAACATTTTGGAACTGAACAGCGCACAGGTACAGAAATACCACCACCAAATTCAAGATACTTCACCAACTCATGACCAAGAGGTAGCAAGTTCCAAATAACCATCACTAGTATGTCACTGCACCACAGAAAAATGCAGATCAGTAACACCAAAGCAGTTCTGTGCTCACCAAGCTAATTGAGGGATATCTGGTTTTGCAGCTGCTGCCACACAGCTCCTTCCTGGACACAGGGAAGAACAGCAGACTGATAGGAGTGGGACTGCATTTCTTACTTGACAATCGAGAAGCTGTGGTGCAAGAGCGGAGCACACAAGATGAGCACTGACCATCATACTGAAACATAGTGATGTGATCTAGACAAGCAGCCAGCCTCAGCTGTCTCAAACACTAGTGTCGGGGGAAAAAAACTCATCCCAATGTATTTGCTTGTTAGTACAGGAAGAAAGCTGCTGAATCTTCACCAGCATTTGGCTTCCTACCTAAGAAGTTGCCCCCAGGTACAAATACAGGTATCTTAAATGCACTCCAGAACTGATTTAAGATCCCAGGCTTCACTCAGCTCACAATAGATGCTTTTGACATTTTTTTGAAGCATAGGTTAAGTTTACTTCCACTGATCCATCTCAGATCTACTTTCACCCCTTAATCTGTCTGGCTTGCCCTCTTGCCTTTCAGTTCACAAACAGGCTCTTTCTCTTGTCCCTTAAATGGGACCTTTCTACATACCCAATTTGCTTCCTTTCTTGGTACTGTCTCTTGAGAACCTAGCTTTCTCAAGGAGCTCATTTTCCCCACAGTGCAGATTCTGCAACCCACTGCTTTATCTTGAGACTTCTTAAGGATTTAATCTTGAGAAAAATCCATCAGGTTGCATGTGTAGTTTTCTGTTCAGTGTATGTAAACTTTGACTTATCTGCATTCAACTCCAACTAGCATCCTGTTATCACAGGAGTGAGGAAAACAGCAGAAAAGAGAGGTACATCAAAAGATACAGGGTTAGAACAATTCAAAGTGTAGACAAAATTATTGTGATTTACTGTATTCTTACCAGAAAAGGGAAGCTGGAAAGCAGCTGACTGTGGTCTTAGATTGGGCAAAACTCCAAATTAATCTAGGTTAAGTGGAATGGAGAAAGAAGGAGCATGGTATTTTCTAGACACAATGCTATACAGTTTCTAATAGAATTGCTCTTCATAATTTATATCCACTTGCTTCAGAAACTTCCTGCTAATGAGAACCTGAAAACCTAACTTGCTTGGATCCTCATAATCACACCCCTTTCTTCTAAACAACCATGCCGCTATACTTAAGTATGTTGTGTAGAAGTGCAGTACTGTATCATGAAATATGGAATGGAGTGCTTCAGTTCAGCACTTCACGTTTTTGACATGATTTTCCACTGCTTGCTCAGTGATGGTTTCATCTTCTTCGATATTTTTTTTAACCTTCTGGCCCACCAGATCGAAGATGGCTTCTGGGGGAAATCCCTTAGGCTCTCCCACCTTCACTGTCAGCATGTCAAGTGTCAGTACTGCACCTTCAGGAATTGTCACTTTTGCCACAACAGACTTGCCCAGCAACAGAGGAGAAAAAAAAAAAAAAAAAAAAAAAAAGAAGTTTAAATCAAACACATTCCTAGGCTTAGTATGCCAAAAATGGCTAAAAATAGTCTGCAGTTACTTGGGAACAGGTCATGTGGAACTCCCCTCCCCATTATTTCTTATTCCAAATGAAGGCTGAATTAGCGTGGAAACCCTTCATTGTAACTAGGCTGCTGCAAACATCCAGATCCTTTCTGAAATTGGTTAATGGCTCACTGGAATTTTTCAGAATCAGAATGGAGGTAATCTGATTAGACTGACTAGTGTCCTAGCTTAGTGTAAAAGCAGCTCATATACAGTCAGAGATATCTATTATTCCTATTACTATTACTGAGTGCTTTGTACTTGGCACTGGTGAGGCCGCACCTTGAATGCTGCGTTCAGTTTTGGGCCCCTCACTACAGGAAAGACATTGAGGTATTGGAGCATGTCCAAAGAAGAGCAATGAAGCTGGTGGAGGGTCTAGAGAACAAGTCCTATGAGGAGCAGCTGAGGGAACTGAGGTTGTTTAGTCTAGAGAAAAGGGAGGCTCAGGGGAGACCTTACTGCTCTCTACCTCAAGGAGGTTGTAGCAAGGTGGGTGTCTGTCTCTTCTCCCATGTAACAAGTGATAGGACAAAAGGAAATAGCCTCAAGTTGTGCTAGGGGAGGTTTAGATCAGATATTAAGAAAAATTTCTTCACTGAAAAGGGTTATGAAGTGCTGCAACAGGCTGCCCAGGGAAGTGGTTGAGTCACTAGCCCTGCAGGTATTTAAAAGACATGTAGATGTGTTGCTTAGGGACGTGGTTTAGTGGTGGACTTGTCAGGGTTAGGTTAATGGTTGGACTCTATGATCTTAACATGATCCAACCTAAATGATTCTGGGATTCCACTCAACTTACTTAGTGCCAGAAATAGCAGTTTATAGAAAATGACAAGTCTACACTGTGGTTACAGTGGGCTAAGCATAAACACTGCATGCTGCTACTTAGCAGCATAAATTTTTGAGTGCAGAGGCAGAAACACTGCTGCAATAAACAATTACCAAGCTATTTTTCTGAATGTAGAGTTATTAGCTATGGGTCTAAACGAGTTTCAGCTGTACATGAATCAAAAGCAGAAGTTACCTTTTCATTGCAAGCCATTTCACAGGGCAAGAGTTGTTTGACTGGAGAACCCATTGCTTTTTCCACAGTACGGATGGCTTTCACTAACTCCGCCAGTTCATTCGGCTCCAGGGATGCTTGGTGGTCACTTCCTTTCCATGTTTTGTCAAGAGTCACATGGCGTTCCACTACTTTAGCACCCATAGCAACAGCTGCCACTGAAATGGCTATGCCAGTTTCATGCCCCGAATAGCCAATGGGGATATCAGGAAAAGCTGACTGATATGCCTTGAATCATGACAAAGTTGGTCTGAATTACCAAGGTAGCAATTTCAAAGATAAAGCAAATTTAACAGTGATATTTGCAATAAAAACCATGGATAATTACTGTGCCACAAAACAAGCAGTTGGTTATGCTGAGAATGGATTTTTTTTTATGGTCAACAAGTCACACTGCTTTATCAACTGTTATGTTCTAAGAATTTCATTTGGATTATCAATACTGACAAGGACAAGGAGGTACGTTCAATTCTACAACTGCTCTTAATCCTTTTCCTTTTAATTCAGTTGTACTCTTCAAGGTCTTCAAAGCCTGCACCACTGTAAGTTACAGTAATAGAGTAGTGCTCTATTTTCATCCAAGAATCCAGTGGACTGGTTAAACTTAACCTGTATCCAAAGCAAATTTCTTCAACCCCATACTTAAAATCTGAAGCAATCCTTTCAGCCATACATAGGGGACAGTCACCCAATCCTAAAGGCAATTAAATGCAGCCATGTCCCATTCCACTAAACATACTACATGTGCATATAGCTAGGCAAGTGCTTGAACACTAAGCAATTTGAGGAACTTTTCTTGCATCGTTGTTAGGCATATCCAAGTAGTATTTTCAGCAAAGGAAACTATACAAGGGCCTAATCCATTTTCTTCATTGCTCTGATACTCACATGAAGCATTTTTAACAAAAGTTTCTGATCTAGCCCCTGTTTAGAATTATGTTTTCAATTCCGTGCACCTTCTTAATGGTAACAGTCTACATAATTTTTCTTTGCGCTACAAAGCACAGGGTTAACCTGTTAACCACGTGTCCTATTTTCCTCTATTTAATTGTGAACACTCCAGTACTATGCTTTATCATATCCCTCAAAGCTGAGTTCTGCTAAAAGAGGATCCAATGGGTATTTGTACTTCAACACTTGGAGGAATTAGAGGAACATGATTCATCTTCTAACTTCTCAGAAGCAAATTCCAGCATGCCTAAGATCTGGAAATACATCTCAAGAAAAGCACATAGCCCTTCTCTGGTACCCTACCCGTGGCACACTCTGGGTTATTCACTGACCGATATAACACGGAGATTGACATCCTCTGGCTGAAGCGGGTATGCACTGGTGCATTGCAGGAAGCAAAAGTTTGGATTGATGGGCTTCACGATCTGATAAACCTTATGCATTGTGTTCATCGACTGCATCCCACTGGAAATCACCATTGGGCGACCTAACCATTAGAAAACATGCACATATTTTGTCCTAAGTTGGTAAGAAAGCTACACCAGATTAAATTAAGTTCTTGAAGTAACTTAATTCAGTTAAACTAGAAAAGGAAGCTGGGTGAACACTTTTCTTCCAAGTCTGAGGGTGATTTTCTTCTAAAGGTACTTTAGATTTTTTTCCAGAATCAATTGCAGGAAAGATCTAAAAACTGATCTACTGAGACACAGTGATGTTTACCAAGATGGCTTGAAAGAAAATGCTTACCTTTCTTTGCAGTCTTTTCCAAATATGGAAAATTGTTTGTGTCTCCTGATCCTACTTTGAAAAATGGAACATCCAGTTCATGTAGGAATTCTACAGCCATCTACAAGGAAGAGAAATCACTGCATTTTAACACACCACTTCAGCTGGATCAAAGATAAAGACCTACCATGCTGGGAAATAAACAACCCTTCAAAGCAAAACCAAAGCTTAATTAAATAGGTCCTATCTATCTATCTATCTATCTCTATACCTCTCCCCAAAATACACTTCTTCTGAAATAACATTTACTATTCTGAGGATATTAGTTTCTGACTTCCTCTCGTGATTTAACCCCAGCCAGCAACTAAGCACCACGCAGCCGCTCACTCACTCCCCCCCTACCCCCAGTAGGATGGGGAAGAAAATCGGGAAAAGAAGCAAAACTCGTGGGTTGAGATAAGAACGGTTTAATAGAACAGAAAAGAAGAAACTAATAATGATAATGGTAACACTAATAAAATGACAACAACAATAATAAAAGGATTGAAATGTACAAATGATGTGCAGTGCAATTACTCACCACCTGCCGATAGATGTCCAGTTAGTCCCCGAGCGGCAATCCCCCCCGCCACCACTCTCCCCATTTTATATACTAGATGTGGCATCACATGGTATGGAATACCCTGTTGGCCACTTTGGGTCAGCTGCCCTGGCTGTGTCCTGTGCCAACTTCTTGTGCCCCTCCAGTTTTATCGCTGGCTGGGCATGAGAAGCTGAAAAATCCTTGACTTTAGTCTAAACACTACTTAGCAACAGCTGAAAACATTCTTCTCATACTGAACTCAAAACATAGCACTGTACCAGCTACTAGGAAGACAGTTAACTCTATCCCAGCTGTAACTACGACACTTCCCTCCAGGTGAAGTATTACTGAGGTGCCTTCTTTTGTATTTCTACTACAAAACCAGATTTTCCACAGGTTTTTGACTGGGATCCCTGTCTCAAGGCAGTCTCTTTGGTCTCCCAGCCATAGCTGGTCAAGCCAGCTGTAGGTACAGGTGCTTAATACAGGTCAGCTCCGCTGCTCCTCTAACTTCAAGATGAGTTTGTGGGCCACAGCATTCTTGGGGTTTTTTTGGCACTACCAGAGAGAGCAACTACCTGTAGATGGGAGCTTACCTGTTGAAGAAGAAATATACTGCAGGCATGCAGGCAGTCTTCCTGCCACATACTTCCTGCAGGTCAGAAATACTAAACCACAGACAGGGTCTTTAGAACTACAGGTAGTTTTCCTGAATAGATCTGTCACTCTGAAAAATTGTATATTGAATAAACACCTGAAAAAAAGTGCCTAAAAAGGGAAATCCAAAATGCATTTGCTCCTAGAAGAGATACTAGAAAATAAATATAAAATATGCCAAAGAAAAGACTATAAGTTTATTCAAATATTAATTATACTCTGCTGCCTTCTAAAAATATGTGTGCTACATTGAAGAGAATTGAGGAATTATTGGAGGCTCCATGAAAATCAGTATTGCATCAGTAAGTGGCCTTTTAAAAATTAGTACTTTTAAGGAAGAATATCCCAAACCTATCACAGGCAAGAGCTATTCACATTCACATCCAGGGGAAACAACAAAATAGTTAGCTAACTTCGTCCCCCTTCAACCAGCCACAAACACTTCTTCAGCTAATTCCCTGTTGCAGTCAAATTTACTTGGTGCCAGCAAGAGAGTGCTAACGTCCAGAAGAGAATCGCATCTTTTCGGTCTAAATTTTTTACCATAATTATAGCGCAGATTCAATTTCTTGTACCTAGGATGCGTAACATCTTTTTAATATAGTTTATTCACTAAGATGCATTGTGCACAAAGACAATGAATACACTATATTAAAAAGCCACAGATCTAATCTGAGGAGATTGCACAAAATGAAATATGACAGATAGACCTCATATCTAAGGCCACTCTTCATTAGGTTAACATCTCTTGAAAACTGGCAGGTTTTCTGTAAGAGATTCAAGGAACAGGAAATAATCTCAAATAATAGGGATGACGTTAAAGGGAGTGGTTCAGTGGGATCCTGTCTTATGTCCAGTACATACTGGAACAGAGTAGATAAAGGAGTTACTCATACATAGCCTTTACATTTACTTCACTGATTTCCTCATACAGTTAAACACACAATTTAACCTCTTCGACACAGCTGGAGTTCCAGAGATTATGTTCAATTTACAGACGTTAATGTAGTCTCCAGGAATCATTACATCAATTTATGCAATGTTTGCCCTAAGTTCCAAACCATGTCTTGCAGAAATGCCACCAGAAATCCTAGGAGCTATGTCATGTAATTACTGTTCAAAAAAGAAGGCACAAACATGTATCAGTACTGTTATTAGCTGCTGAGGCCAAACACAAAGGAGCACAGTATCTTGAGAAAAAGAGGGTGCCCAGAGGTGGAAAGTGTTCCTAGTTGCTGCATATGAAAGGTGTTCTGCATAACATCAAACAGAGTGTGGGCTTTTTTCCCCCCAAAGGTATATGGGCCTTTAAGATCCCAGATATAGCAGTCCAAGACTACTGGATTTAATTATTCTTTTATTAAAGGAGTAGGTGTTGTTCAGCAGGTCTCCTAGATATGAAGATAATAATAAAAGAAACGTCACAGCACCCTCTTTTCACAGATCTGAGTCCATGGCATCAGGCTATTGCAATACATGCAAAACACCTTTTTGTCTATCAGACATCTGAAGTAATTTTTTATGGTATTTGGTTCTTGTACTATCTCAGCTGGGGCAAAGCAATTCAAGGATTTTGGTCAATAGGACAGTAAGTTGATAGAAGCAGTGAGAATGGCCAGAGGACTAGAAAATGCAGCATAAAAAGGTTGAAGGAATTGCAATTGCTTAGGCCAGAGAATACAAAACAGAAAAGAGAAGTGATAATGGTGTTCAAATACACAGAGAGGAGATACAAGAAAAGTATGAACTTTTATGTCAGATGAGGCAGGACAAAGAATTACGAGAAAGGAGATTAAGCTGATACATCAGGAATTCTCTCTGATGGTAAGGAGAGTGAGGCACTGAACAGATCACCTTAAAACATTAAATAAATCCCATCCTTGTCCCATCCTCGATAAGGCTACTTGCAGAAAGACAGGGACATTGCTGTGCTTGCCTTATGCAAGAGTGGTTAGCTTAATTCAGGAGGGTCTCTTTCAGTTTGGTTCTCTGTATTTTCTAGGCCACAAAGAAAAGTAAAACAAACTGTAATCTCTGATCTATATTGAAGTTTAACTGTTACCCAGTTTTCCAGCTTACACATTTCAACTGTGCGTTGCATTTGTTAATACTGTAACTAACATCATTTGAGGTAGGCAACATGTAAGAGTTAAAGTACACATCTCTTAAGGGGGAACAGCAGCAGATGAGTATCATGGACTTTACAAGCTGGTGACTGACTGTTCAAGAGCCCACTGACAAAAATCAGTAAATGCTTCAGGAGTAACAGGGCAAGGCGGAGACCCTCTCCTTGAGATTAGTAAAAGAAAAAGGAATATAACCATTTCTGCTGCTTAGAAACATCAGCGGAGGTCTAGTAAACAGCACAAAGGAAAAAAAGAGGGAAATAATAGGGATTAAGTTGAGAAAGGAATCTGGTTTACAACATAGGCAAGTTTGAAATGCTTGGAGCCAATATACCAGACAACACCAGATAGTGGCCAGATTGTAGTCTTGATCTACACTCTCAAAGCTGTGATTGTTCATGGAGTTCAACTGAGGCTCTGTCTCCAATGTGATTTACTGTGCATAAATACCTCAGCATACATGGCAGATCTTCCAAAATGTTCAGCCATCTACTCAACCATTGCAGATGCACAAGTGAAGTGGCAGAAGTATAGTTACTCTAGTTTCCTCATTTAGAAATTCAACATCCGCATATTCTTACATAAAGAACTATCACGCCTAAGTAATAATCAATAGACACAACAGCTGGACTCTGCTTGTCATTCCACTATGACTTACATACCTCATCCATGCCAGAAGCTGTGAAGAAAATTCCAATCTCCTCTGCGTATTTCTTTAGGTCTCTATATTGGTCATGACTAAACTCCAGGTGGCGCTTGTGCTCCCCATAGGTCTTTCCCCAGGAGTGTTCAGAGGTATAGGGCCTTTCTAAGGCTTTCTTGTTGAATTTGTACTCCAGTTCACTCTTCTGGAACTTAGCACAGTCTGCTCCGCAGTCCTACAAAACAAGCTGGTACGCACTGAGTGGAAGTGCAAGTGAAACTGCACTCATCCTTAGTTGGAACACAAAGATTGTGCAATTAATGTGCTCATTTGCAGTGGAGTTTCGCATTATCATCATAGCAATCACAGGAATAGTAGAAACACAGAGTGACAGATGATCTGCACACACATGAGCCCTTTTCTTTCAAAATGCCTGTATACTTAGTAGAGCAGCAGTCTAGAAACAAATTGTACTAAAACTACAAAACTGAACTGCCACTTGCTATGCATGCCACTTATTGGAAGAGGCAATTTCTGTGGTGTTTTCCAAGCTCAGCTGTCACATGATAATTTTACATGAAAACAAGTGACAGGATTATGTAGAACAAGGAGTATGAATCTGAAATTTGTATGAAGCGACACAAATGCTGAAGTTAAACTCACACTACTCTATTTTGCACTTTTACCGCAGTCATGGGTCTGAACGCATTATGCCCTGGCTTCTCCTTTAGTGATGATACACCATTTTCTAACTATGTTAGGAATAGTATATCTAATATATACAATACCAAATTTTAAAACAGCTTAGTTGTCTTACTGGATGACACAAGTATTACCTCAAAAAACCATAACGCAATCAAACTGGAGGCTCATCAGAGAGTTACTTGGTTCTTCCCAAATTCACAGTTAGCTTATGACTCAAGGACCGCTGTAAGCCCTCGGAGATGACATAATCTGCCTGTGTTTGTCTGTGTCCACGGCACGTGCGTGTGCCGTGAACGAGGTAGGGGCTTCCTAAAAGCAAACACGTTGAGATCATAGGCTGCCAGCCACGGACTGAGGGCTACAACGCCAGCACCCGCTTTGTTGGCCCTCACCACGACTGTCTCCTTGCAGCTACTTTATTTTAAAAATTCCTCCTGTAAATCACTCCGCTCCTCCCACGCGGTGCCACCGCCCGGAGACGATGCTCCCCGACCGGAGCGTCTCCCGGCCTTCCCGGGCCCCGCCGGTGCCCCGGGCCTCCCGCTCACCCGCACCGCACTGCCTGCCCACCCGGCGGAGAAGGAAGCGCCGAGGGGAGACGGGACAGCCCCGCCCGCCGTGGCGCCCCGCCCCCGCCGCCCCGGCCACCCCGCCCACTGGAGGCAGAGCGGCCCCGCGCGCACCTTGGCCATGCGGATCATACGCTTGGCGGTGGCCAGGTCGCCCTGGTGGTTCTGCCCGATCTCCGCGATGATGAAGCACGGCTGCTCGCCGCCCACGCGGCGCCCGGGGCACAGCTCGAACTCCCGCGACATGATGGCTGCCGCACCGCCGCCCGCGCGCGACTGCGCC
>NW_010972628.1:584026-586486 GCF_000737465.1 Haliaeetus leucocephalus
CAGGCAGCCGCCGGCGGCTCCTGCCCCGCCGGTGCCTCGCTGCCGCGCCAGGAAGCGGCCGGCCGTGAACCTGCCCCGGGCAGGGCCTGCTAGAGATACCTTGGTCCCGAAGTGCCTGCACGAACATTTCCAGCCTTCTCAAAGAAGCGTTTCCTGCGGTGGCAGAACACAGTTTACCAGGGAGCACAAACCAACTCCGGGCCCCCTACCTAAGAGACCCTTGATAATCATGGATACAGAGAGGATTTACAGGAAAGACTTGGTTTAGGCAAAACTTTCAATGATACACCAAAATAAACCATAAAGCATGCAGCAGTGTGTTTGGGGCAGGACATGGGTGGCATACATTATGGCCCGCTTACACATCAAGCATCTATCGGATCTTCACAAAGCCCCACTCAGGTCAACATGGACAGAAAACTCTGTGCCCAGATACCGGTGTTTCATTCACTTAATAGCTTCAAATAGATAGGCAGAAACAAGTTTGACCTTACACCTAGCCACATGGTTGCAAAAATTCCTGGAAATTATTCAGTACACCTGTTTTGGATTGGGGGGTGGGGAGTAATGGGGGAGGGGGCCGCAGGGGTGGCTGCTGTGAGAAGCTGCTAGAAGATCCCCCAGCTCCAAGTTGGACCCAACTCTGGCCAAGGCCGAGCCCGTCAGTGACGGTGGTAGGGCCTCTGGGAAAAAATGTTTAAGAAGGGGAACTTGCAGCAGAGAGGAGAGTGGGATGTGAGAGAAACCCCTCTGCAGACAGCAAGGTCAGTGAAGAAGGAGAGGGAGGAGGTGTGCCGAAGGAGGGGATGCCCCTACAGCCCATGGTGAGACAGCAGGTTGTCCCCCTGCAGCCCATGGAAGAGCCCACACTGGAGCAGGTGGCTGCTCCCAAAGGTGGCTGTGACTCCATGGGAAAGCCCACGCTGGAGCAGTCTGTGCCTGAAGGACTGCAGCCCACAGAAAGAACCCTGGACACTGGAGCAGTTCATGAAGAACAGCAGCCTGTGGAAAGCACGAATGTTGGAGAAGTTCATGGAGGACCGTCTCCCGTGGGAGCAGGGGAAGAGTGAGGAGTCCTTCCCCTGAGGAGGAAGGAGTAGCAGAGACAATGTGTGATGAACTGACCCCAACCCCCATTCCCTGTCCCCCTGCACCGCTACGAGGGGAGGAGGTGGAGAAAAGCAGGAGTGGAGTTGAGCCTGGGAGGGAGGGAGGGGTGGAGGGAAGATGTTTTAACATTTGGGTTTACTTCCCATTATCCTTGTTTTGATTTGATGGGTAGTAAATGAAATGGATTTTGTTTTTTCCCCAAGTTGAGTCTGGTTTTTGCCCATGAACATAATCAGTGCATGATCCCTGTCCTTGTCTCGACTGACGAGCTTTTCTTTATATTTTCTCCTCATCATCCCACCGGGGGGGTGGGGGGGAGGGAAGCAAGCGACTTCATGGTGTTTTGTTGCCATTTGGGCTTATACCGCGACAATACCCTTTCAGCGTCACGCTTTATATAACAAGGTGAGTTTCTTGGTTTATGGCGTGCCAAAAAACCAGGTTATTTTCCTGATGGGAAGTATGTTGATTATATTAACATGGTCTGGATTTGCATAGGTTACTGTGCTGGATATATTTGGATGGAATTGCCCCTAGCAGAGGCTGTTTAATATATTGTCCTGGTTTCAGCTGGGATAGAGTTAACTGCCTTCCTAGTAGCTGGTACAGTGCTATGTTTTGAGTTCAGTATGAGAAGAATGTTGATAACACTGATGTTTTCAGTTGTTGCTAAGTAGTGTTTAGACTAAAGTCAAGGATTTTTCAGCTTCTCATGCCCAGTCAGTGAGAAAGCTGGAGGGGCACAAGAAGTTGGGAGGGGACACAACCTGACCCAAACTGGCAAACAGTATAGGAACTGGGAAGTGGGGGCGGGGAATCGCTGCTCAGGGACTAACTGGGTGTCGGTCGGCGGGTGGTGAGCAATTGCCCTGCGCATCATTTGTACATTCCAATCCTTTTATTACTACTGTTGTCATTTTATTAGTATTATCATTATTAGTTTCTTCTTTTCTGTTCTATTAAACCGTTCTTATCTCAACCCAGGAGTTTTACTTCTTTTTCCCGATTTTCTCCCCCATCCCACTGGATGGGGGGGAGTGAGTGAGCGGCTGTGTGGTGCTTAGTTGCTGGCTGGAGTTAAACCACGACAGTCCATTTTTGGCACCCAACGTGGGGCACAAAGGGTTGAGATAACAACAAACCTGACCAGAGCTTGTTAAAACAAATTTGTTATAAGCATTCATTATATTGGTCTAATAGTCGCTGGTCATTATGTTGATTTATGTGTTCTTAGAGTTGTTGCTCTGGTTTCTAAAGTTCTGTTATGTATCACCTCGCTTGCTGTATGTAGTTCCTCTTCTACTGCTTATCATCCGTGGGAGGTGGATTAAGGTTTTTGCTTTGATGTAT